>NC_044987.1:62163559-62245383 GCF_008728515.1 Papio anubis | reverse complement strand
TATCATAATGAAAGAAGAATATTCACTGGGGTGTATTACATAACAGCACAAACTTACTGGTGAGTGCTAGATTTCATGAGGTCTCAGATGATGGCTACGTAGAACCTATTATTAGAACCTGGGGAGGGAGCAAGGGACAGGGAGGGTTAGTCTTCTCAACCGATTTAACTAACTTTTTTCTTAATTTTTAGACAGTCTTGCTCTGACACCCAGGCTGGAGTGCAGTGGCGTGATCTCAGCTCACTGTAATCTCCGCCTCCCAGGTTCAAGCGATTCTCATGCCTCAGCCTCCTGAGTAGCTGGGACCACAGGCATATGCCACCATATCCAGCCAATTTTTTTGTGTTTTTGGTAGAGACGGGATTTCACCATGTTGGCCAGGCTGGTCTCGAACGCCTGGCCTCAAGTGATTCACCTGCCTCGGGCTCTCAAAGTGTTGGGATTACCAGTGTGAGCCACTGTGCCTAGCCTAACTTATGTTTGATAATTCTATGTGTCTTCTCTATTTGGCTGAGCTCTGCAGGTGATATAGATAATGAATGTATGTACAAATCTTGAGGGCCTTATAGTCTATTTTGTAACATGTGTACTACAATTGGTACCAATAATACAAGGTTAAACTATGGAATAAAATCAACATGGGCATAAATTTGACAGTCATAATGTAAGGCCTTGTACATGAATATGAGTCTACTTTTATCCTTCCAGGAAGGTCCACAATCATAGTCACAACGCTTTACTTTGCATAAAAATAATCTTGACTGGGTGTGGCAGTTCACACCTATACAGCCTGGACAACACAGTGAGATCTCGTCTCTACAAAAAATCAATAATTAGCTGGGCATGGTGGTGCACACCTGTAGTCCCATCTACTTGGGGAGGCTAAGGCAGGAGGATCACTTGAGCCCAGGAGGTAAAGGCTGCAGTGAGCAGTGTTTGTGCTACTATACTCTAGGCTGGGTGACAGTGAGACCCTATCTAAAAAAAAAAAATACGGTCTAGAGGGAATGAGCCCCTTTTTTTGGTCTGACATCTTTCTCTACTTTGTGGACATGATGGACAAGGCAGCTTATAATACTGATAAACTAATTTTTAAAATATGGAGCATGCCAATTATACCTAATTATTTTTAGCATCCCTCCTAGACCTTTTACTTATGATGGTGCTGTGTGGGGAGAGAATCTTTGCGTAATCCAGCAGCTGTCTGGGAAGTGTGAGATGATTTTGTTGTTTAAAAATGGGCTGCATGCCAAGTGGCTCAAGCCTGTAATCCCAGCACTTTGGGAGGCCGAGGATGGGCGATCACTTGTGGTCAGGAGATCGAGACTATCCTGGCTGACACGTGTGAACCCCGCCTTACTAAAAATACAAAAACTAGCCGGGCGCAGGTGGCAGGCTACTTCTGTAGTCCCAGCTACTCCTCGGGAGGCTGAGGCAGCAGAAATTTGGCATGAACCCGGGATGGGTGGGAGGCTTTGCAGAGCCAAGATCACCACTTTACCCCAGCCTGGGTGGCAGAGCTTGGACCTTGTCTCAAAAAAAATGTCTTTGACAAGGAGTGGCTCACGCTCTGTAATCCCAACACTTTGGGAGTCCAAGGCAGGCAGATCACTTAGTCAGAAGATCACACTATCCTGGCTAACACCTGTGAAACCTGCCTCTACTAAAAATACAAAAATTAGCCAGGTGTGGCAGCAAGTGCCTATATCCCAGCTACTCGAGGCTGAGGCAGGAGAATGGTATGAACCCAGAGGTGCAGGTTGCAGTGAGCTGAGATCGCCACCGGCTGCACCTAGCCTGGCAACAGAGCCAGACCTGTCTCAAAAAAAATGCCCCTGATAGTTATATTATTCTTGAATTTAGGACCTGGATCTTGGGAGGGGACAACAGAAAAAAAAAAGTGTTCTCTGGGAGTTGGGCCTTCATCTTGGCTGTGTAAGAAAACTATATTTTACAACAACCTTGTCATTAGGAATTCTAACTTCTTTATAGGTGAAGAATCCTCTTGTTTTATGTTATATCATGACCCAAGACTGTGACATGAGTCAGCACAACAGGAAAGTGAAAAAAAAAAAAGAAAAATAACATGCTTTTTGAGAAGTGAAATTCACATTCAGTTTACGTAAGGACCTAAACTCTGCTGTCAGGGGAAAACATAAAGGAAATAAAAAATAACTTTTGTTTCTTCATGTTAAGAGTAGACTTATACTCAAATATTATATTCAAAGATGATTTTTTATGAGCAGCCAGTATTGTTTAAAGCTTTCTATTTCTTAAAACAGAAGTCATCTGAAGAAGCACTTTTAGAAGGGCAGAATAAGGACGTTTGAAAATTCATTCCTCCATAAAAGCAAGAAAAACACTGGCAAAAATGGTCAAAATCAACTGTTTTCACTGAGTGCAGTGGCTCACGCCTGTAATCCCAGCACTTTGGGAGGCCAAGGCGGGAAGATCACCTGAGGTCAGGAGCGTGAGACCAGCCTGGCCAACATGGTAAAATCCCATCTCTACTAAAAGTACAAAAATTAGCCAGGCATAGTGGCAGATGCCTGTAATCCCAGCTACTTGGGAGGCTGAGGCAGGAGAATTGCTTGAACTCGGGAGGCGGAGGTTGCAGTGAGCCAGGATCACATCGCTGTACTTCACCTGGGCGACAAAGTGAGACTCCGTCTCAAAACAAAAACAAAAACAAAAACAAAACCCCACAACTTTTCTAGAACTCTTAAAACTAACCAAAAATTTCAAAAATCTACAGAATATTTGTGAGTGATGTCACCAACATGGTGGACTAGGAAGCTCCTGACCCTCTACCCATGAACATACCAAATAAATCTCTTTACCTCTGACAGAAAGCCAGAGGGAACTCCTCTGAGAGCCAGCTGAGAGACTCCTACCCATTGAGCAATTAAGGAAACATCCACACCAAATGGATAGGAAAAGCTGAGGCACACTCGGGCACAGACCTCACCCCAAGCACTATACCATAAAAGTGGGAAAGAAATCCCAACACCCAGCTTCTCCCTGTGAAGAGATGGCATTAAACCTCACATCTACTGCCCTAACTCTAAATGCTCCATTGTTTGGCTCTTAATTCACCAACTTGGGAAGTGGAGAGAATTAGACCTGAACAAGTCTCTCCAGACAACAGGAAAAAAGCAACTTTTTTTTTTTTTTTTTTTGAGATGGAGTCTCGCTCTGTTGCCCAGAGCTGGAGTGCACTGGCACGATCTCGGCTCACTGCAACCTCTGCCTCCTAGGTTCAAGCGATTCTCCTGTTTCAGCCTCCTGAGTAGCTGGGATTACAGGTGTGGTGGATTACAGGCATGCACCACCATGCCCGGCTAATTTTTGTATTTTTATTAGAGACGGGGTTTCACCATGTTGGTCAGGCTGGTGTCGAACTCCTGACCTCGTGATCTGCCGCCTTGGCCTCCCAAAGTGCTGGGATTAAGGGTGTGAGCTACTGGGCCTGGTCAAAAAGCAAGAGTTTTATATTAGCACTTAAGTATTGCCAAGAGCTTCATTCCCTGTGATCAGTGCAGAGAAGGGACTTTAAAATGCAGCTCCTTTCTCTGATGGCCAGTGATGATGAGCATTTTTTCATATGTCTGTTGGCTGTAAGGAATGTTCTTTAGAAATGTCTGTTCATATCTCTTGCCCACTTTTGATGGGGGTTGTTTGTTTTTCTGTAACGGAGTTTGGAGTTCTTTGCAGGTTCTGGATATTAGCCCTTGTCAGATGAGTAGATTTTGCAAAATTTCTCCCATTCTGTAGGTTGCCTGTTCACTCTGATGGTAGTTTTTTATGTAAGAAGCTCTTTAGTTTAATTAGATCCCATTTGTCAATTTTAGCTTTGCTGCCGTTGTTTTTGGTGTTTTAGACATGAAGTTCTTTGCCTATGCCTATGTCCTGAATTTGGTACTTACCTAGGTTTTCTCTCTCTAGGATTTTATGGTATTAGGTCTAATATGTAAGTCTCTAATCCATCTTGAATTAATTTTTATAAAGAGTAAGGAAAAGGATCCAGTTTCAGCTTTACTTATGGCTAGCCACTTTCCTAGTTAATTATTTATTAAATAGGAATCTCTTTCTCATTTCTGTTTTTTCTAGGTTTATACAAAGATCAGATGGCTGTAGATGTGTGGTATTATTTCTGAGGACTCTGTTCTGTTCCATTGTCTATATTCTGTTTTGGTACCAGTACCATGCTGTTTTATTACTATAGCCTTGTAGTATAGTTTGAAGTCAGGCAGCTGATGCTCCAGCTTGTTCTTTTGGACTTAGATTGTCTCTGGAGATGGTTTTTTGGTTCCATATGAACTTTAATGCAGTTTTTCTAATTCTGTGAAGAAACTCATTGCAGTTTGATGGGAATGGTATTGAATTTATAAATTACTCTTGGGTATGGCTATTTTACCATGATGCTGATTCTTCCTATCCATGAGCATGGTATGTCCTTCCACGGTTTGCAGTCCTCTTTATTTCACTGGTTATGGCTTGCAGTTCTCTTATGTCCTTTGGCATCCCTTGCAAGCTGGGATTCCTAGGTATTTGATTCTCTTGAAGCAATTGTGAATGGAAGTTCATTCAAGGATTTACCAAACCACAATGAGATGTACTCTCATCTCACACCCGAAGCTAGAATGGTGATCATTAAAAAGTCAGGAAACAACAGGTGCTGGAGAGGATGTGAGAAATAGGAACACTTTTTACACTGCTGGTGGGATTGTAAACCTGAAGTTCAACCATTATGGAAAACAGCATGGCGCATTCCTCACATCTAGAACTAGATACCATATGACCCAGCCATCCTTAATACTTCTCGGGGATATACCTAAAGGATTATAACATGCCATAAAGACACATGCAATAATCGCATGTTTGGCTGGGTAAGCGCACTATTCACACAGCAAAGACTTCTGGAATCAACCCAACGTCCATCGAAGTGACAGATTGGATTAAGAAAATGTAGGCACATATACACCATGGAATACTATGCAGCCTGATGTAAAAAGGATGAGCTCTATGCCCTTTATAGGACATGGATGCAGCTAAAACCACTACCCCTGAAGTAAACTATCACAAGAACAGAAAACCAAACACCGATGTTCTCAAATTCTATAGGTGTGAACTGGAACAATGAGACTACCGGACTCAGAAGGAACATCACACAATCGGGCCTATCATGGGAGGGGGGGGAGGGGGAGGGATTGCACTGGGAGTTATACCTGATGTAAATGACGAGTTGATGGGTGCAGCAGACCAACATGGCACAAGTATACATATGTAATAAACCTGCATGTTATGCACATGCATCTCATAACTTAAAGCATAATAATAATCAATAAATTAAAAAATAATAAAATAAAAATAAAAACAAAAATCTGAAAAAAAAAAAAAATGCAGCCCTAGTTTCTTCCTTTGAAGGGACACTACACTCTTCCAGGTAGCTAGCTTGATGGTGCGGCTTCAACTAATTTGCACTGGGAGTTAAAGGTTCAGGACAGATATTAACCTGCAGCCAGCCTGAGAAGCAGACTAGCACTTCCCAATCCTTCTCCCCAGCTCACTCCAGCAATAATTCTCTAAGTATATGAATACTCTGAAGGAGTTTGTCAGACACACGACAATTGCCCTGAACCCTTTCATGGAAGTTTCTAACCCTGGCGCGGGACGGTATCTTGGAAATCCTCTCCCAGCTCTGGAGGAGCAGACACAGGGAGAAAAAGTGGCGGGAAGCTTCTTGAGTATGGGCATGGCATTTCATGGTCACTCTGTGTGGTGGCGACAGCGGCTTTTTGAGACGGAGTCTCGGCCTGCAGCCCAGGCTGGAGGCAGTGGCCAGATCTCAGCTCACTGCAGCTCCGGCCCCGGTTCACGCTTGAGTTCTTCCGGCCTCAGCCTCTCGAAAGTAGCTGGGGACTACAGGTCATTATTTCCGGCTATTTTTTGTATTTCTTAGTAGAGACGGGGTTTCACCGTGTCAGCCAGGATGGTCTCGATCTCCTGACCTCGTGATCCGCCCATCTCGGCCTCCCAAAGTGCTGGGATTACAGGCTTGAGCCACCGCGCCCGGCCAGAAAGGGTTTTTAAAAATGCAGCTCCCCTGTAGTCCCAGCTACTCGGGAGGCTGAGGCAGGAGAATGGCATGAACCCAGGAGGCGGCGGAGCTTGCAGTGAGCGGAGATGGCGCCACTGCACTGCACTCCAGCCTGGGCGACAGAGAGAGACTCCGTCTCAAAAAAAGAAGAAGAAGAAAAAAAAAAAGCAGCTCCCAGCAGGGCATAGGGGTGCATGCCTGTAATCCTAGCGCTTTGAGAGGCCGAGGCAGGCGGATCACTTGAGCTCAGGAGTTCAAGACCAGCCTGGGCAACATGGTGAAACCCCATCTCTACAAAAAATAAAAAAATTAGCCCAATGTGGTGGCGCATGTCTGTAGTTCCAACTAGTCCGGAGGCCGAGATGGGAGGATTGCTTGAGCCTGGGAAGCGAAGATTGCAGTGGGCCACTCTACTCCATCTTGGGTGACACAGTGAGACCCAAAAAAAAGAAAGAGAGAGAAAGAGAGAAGGAAAGGAAGGAAGGAAGGAAGCAAGCAAGAAAGGAAGGAAGAGAGAGAGAGAAAGAAAGAAAGAGAAATGCATCCCCCATTAAAAAAAAAAAGAAATCCAGGTGTGGTGGCTCATGCCTATATAATCCCAGTACTTTAGGAGGCTGAGGCGGGTGGATCACCCGAGGTCAAGAGTTTGAGACTAGCCTGGCCAACATGGTGAAACCTTGTCTCTACTAAAAATATAAAAATTAGCTGGCATAGTGGCAGGTGCCTATACTTCCAGCTACTTGGGAGGCTATGGCAGGAAAATTGCTTAAACCTGGGAGGCAGAGGTTGCAGTGAGCCAAGATCGTGCCACTGCACTCCAGCCTGGGCAACAGAGGGAGAGTCCGTCTGAAAAAGAAAAAAAAAAAAAAAAGCCAGGTGCAGTGGCTCATACCTGTAATTCCACCACTTTGGGAGGCTGAGGCAGGAAGTTCACTTGAGGCCTGGAGTTCAAGACCAACCTGGGCAACATAGCAAGACCTCATCTCTCTCTCTATATAAAGCAACTTCCTGTTTCTATTTGGAAGGGGTTTTTGGCATGCATCGAGTGCACAACTTTTCAGTTACCTCCCACAGGTCTCCATCCTAAACCTTTTAAGTCTGTGAGCAGAAGGGACTAGGTATATGTGAGTTTTTTTTTTTTTTTTTTTTTTTGAGACAGAGTCTTGCTCTGTCATCCAGTATGGAATACCGTGGAGTACAGTGGTGCGATCTCAGCTCACTGCAACTTTTGCCTCCCAGGTTCAAGTGATTTTCCTACCTTAGCCCCCTGCCCCCAGTAGCTGGGATTACAGGCATGCACCACCATGTCCAGCTTTTTTTTTTTTTTTTTTTTTTGCATTTTTAGTAGGGACGGGGTTCTACCATGTTGGTCAGGCTGATCTCGAACTCCTGACCTCAAAAGATCCGCCTGCCTTGACCTCCCAAAGTGTTGGCATTACAGTTGTGAGCCATTGCGCCCAGCCATATGTGAGTCTTTCTAGATCACAGAACAAACAGATAGTTTTAAATTGGTGCACAAACAGTTCTAGGGCTATGCTTCTTTGGAACAATTGAGAAAAGGGGAGGGAACATCTAGTTCCCATTTTCTCTCCAAAAGGGGCGTACAGTACACTTCCAGTGGCTACTTGATGACCTAACAGCGAAGAAACTTGCACCAGGGAGATCATGGAGCAAACAAACAATAGCCCTATTACAGCTTTAGCAAGGGAACTTCGTGAAACTTTCCTCTGGCTCACCCCTTAAATAAATCCAGGTCTACTCATTCTTCCAGGAAGGAGCTTGGCCATGCACTGAGTGCCACAACTTCTATGGCTCCAACCCTGGGGACTGTCTCCTTAATGACCTAGCTCTTGAAGTTAATGGAGCTTTGCATTGCTGGGTGGGCTGAGACCACAGAAAATGAAGAGGTGAACATATAATAGGCACGCTTCCAACAGCTATTTCCCCAGGATCAGAAGGCACAACCTGGATGTTAGCATAGGCATTTGCCACAGATCTTCTCCTCAGCTTAGTGGAGACAGAATGGGAGATAGACACCTGTATTCAGCTTTACCATAAAGATAGAAGTAGCTGAAACACACACACAACACTCCAACATTTCCAACTACATCTACAGAGCCTGGCTCCTGCCTTCCTGGTCTGAGAATACTGAAATGATATGACATAAACTCCAGGGGGCCACCAAAAACAGAATAGAGGCCTGGACAAACACAAAGACTTGAGAGGTACCTTAAAATCTCTGGTCAGACAGATAGGTGAGAGCCTTCTTCTACACGAGGCCAGTCGGACAAGACTGAGAGAGATAGTGATATGGTCAGGCTTTGTGTCCCCAGCCAAATCTCATCTTGAAGTATAATCTTTATAATTCCCATGAGTCAAGAGAGAGATGAGGTGGAGGTAACTGAATCATGGGGGCAGTTTCCCCCATGCTGTTCTTGTGATAATGAGTGACTTCTCAGGAGATCTGATAGTTTTATAAGGAGCTCCTCCCCCTTTTCTTGGCACTTCTCCTTCCCGCCGCCTTGTGAAGAAGGTGCCTTGCTTCCTCTTCGCCTTCAGCCATGATTGTAAGTTTCCTGAGGCCTACCCAGCCATGCTGAACTTTGAGTCAATTAAACCTCTTTCCTTTATAAGTTACACAGTCTTGGGAAGTTCTTTATAGCAGTATGAAAACGGACCAACACAGATAGTTATTTTATCTTATGTGCAGAAACCAACACAGAAAGTCAAAGAAAATGAAGAAATAGAGGAATATGTTCTAAATAAAAGAACAAGAAGAATATCCAGAAACTGACCTGAGTGAAGTGGAGATATGTGATTTACCTGATAGAGAATTCAAAATAATGATCATGGAGATGCTTACTGAGGTCAGGGGAGCAATGTAAGAACAAACTGAAAATTTCAATAAAGAGACAGGAAGTATTTAAAAAGTAAATAATAGAGCTGAAGAATACTGTAACTGAAATGAAAAAAATCAATAGAGGGGTTTAATAGTAAACTAGATCAAGTAGGAAAAAAAAATAGTGAATTTGAAGACAGGTTACTGGAAATTACAAAATCTGAGGACCAAAAAGGAAAAAATAATTAAAAAAGAGTGAGGATAATTTAAGAGACTTATGGACCACCATGAAGCATAACAACATACACATTATCAGTATGTCAAAAGGAGAAAACAAAGAGAAAGGGCTAGAAAACATATTCAAAGAAATAATGGCAGAAAACCCCCCAAACCTGGGGAAAGAAATAGAAATCCAGATCCAGGAAGCCCAAAGGACATCAAATAAGATTAATCCAAAGAGACCCGCATCGAGACACATCATAATCAAACTGTCAAAAGTTAAAGACAAAGAGAGAGTTCTGAAAGCAGCAAGGGAAAAGTGAAATATTACACGCAAGGAAACCCATAAGATTATCAGTGGGTTTTCAGCAGAAACCTTGCAAACCAGAAAGAAGTAGACTAACATATTCAAAATCCTCATAGGAAAAATAAATTTTAATCAAGTACAATACAAAGTAACCCTGTCTCCCAAAAAGGGAGAATGATAAAGACTTCCTCAGACTAACAAAAGCTGAGAGAATGTATCACCACTAGATCTGTCTTATGAGAAATGCTAAAGGGAGTTATTTAAGTTAAAGAAGAGAATGTTAATTTAGTAGCATGAAAATATATGAAAGTATAAAACTCACTGGTAAAAGTAAGTACGTTGTCAGGCCTGACGTGGTGGCTCACACCTGTAATCCTAGCCAACGCAGGTGGATCACCTGAGATCAGGAGTTTGAGACCAGCCTGGCAAACATGGTGAAACCCTGCCTCTACTAAAAACACAAAAATTAGCTGGGCACATGCCTGTAATTCCAGCTATTTGGAGGGCTGAGGTAGGAAAATCACTTGAACCCTGGAGGCAGAGGTTGCAGTGAGCTGAGATCATGAGACTGCACTCCATCTTGGGTGACAGAGCAAGACTCTGTCTCCAAAAAAAAAAAAAAAAAAAAAAAAGTATGTTGTCAAATTAAAAATATTTAAATACTATAATGGCAGTAGGTAAATCAACTTTACATCTCTAGATAAAGGTTGAAAGATCCTAGCTACTTGGGAGGCTGAGGCAGGAGAATTGCTTGAACCCAGGAGGTGCAGGTTGCAGTGAGCTGAGATCGCACCATGGCACTCAAGCTTGGGCAACAAGAGGGAAACTCTGTCTCAAAGAAAAAAAAAGTTGAAAGAAAATCTAGTTAAAACAAGTAAAGCTACAGCACTTTGTTAAGAATACAAATTATTGGCCGGGCGCGGTGGCTCAAGCCTGTAATCCCAGCACTTTGGGAGGCCGAGACGGGTGGATCACGAGGTCAGGAGATCGAGACCATCCTGGCTAACACGGTGAAACCCCGTCTCTACTAAAAAATACAAAAAACTAGCCGGGCGAAGTGGCGGGCGCCTGAAGTCCCAGCTACTTGGGAGGCTGAGGCAGGAGAATGGCGTGTACCCAGGAGGCGGAGCTTGCAGTGAGCTGAGATCCGGCCACTGCACTCCAGCCTGGGCGACAGAGCAAGACTCCGTCTCAAAAAAAAAAAAAAAAAAAAAAGAATACAAATTATTTAACTTTAGAGAGCTGAGGCAGGAGGATCACTTGAGCTCAGGAGTTTGAGACCAGCCTGGGCAACATAGTGAGACCTTGTCTCTACTACACAGGTGTAATTTGTACCTGTACCTGTATAGGTAATGTAATGATATTGACAAAGAAATTTAAGACAAGAATTGTTAAGAGACAAAGGAAGTCATTTAAAAGTGATAAAAGGGTCAATCCATCAAGAAGACATAGCAAATATAAATATAAATGCAACTACCAACACAGCCCAAAACACATGACGCAAAAAATAACAGAATTGAGGAGAGAAATATATTATTCAACAATAACAGTTGGAGATTTCCATATCCCACTACCAGTAGTATTTAGAAAAACTAGGCAGTAGAGAACTTGAACAACACTATAAACCAACTAGACCTATCAGATATCTACAGAACACTCCAACCAAACAGCAGAATACTCTTCTCAAGTACACATGGAACACTATATTTTGAGCCATTAAAAAAGGTATCAATAAATTAAAAATAATTGAAATAGAAGAAAATATCTTCCCTGATCACAATGGAATGACATTAAAAAATAAGAAAAGAACATTTAGGAAATTTACAAGTATGTATAAATTAAATATACTCCTAAATAACCAGTGAGTTAAAGTGTAAATCACAAGGAAAATTAGAAAATGCTTTAAGATGAATGAAATGAAAACACAAAATACCAACACCTATGAGAGGTAACTAAAACAGTGCTTGGAGAGAAATTTAGATTTGTAAATGTCATATAAAAGAAGAATAATCTTAAGTCAATAAGCTAACCTACTACCTTTAAAAAAAAAAAACAAAAAAAACAAAAACAAAAAAACAGAGAAAGGGTTGGTTGCAGTGGCTCATGCCTATAATCTCAACACTTTGGGAGACCGAGGTGGGTGAATCACTTGTGCTCAGGAGTTCAAGACCAGCCTGGGCAGCATGGCGAAGCACCGAAAATACAAAAATTGGCCAGGCGTGGTGGCATGTACCTGTAGTCCCAGATACTTGGGAGCCTGAGGTAGGAGAATCGCTTGAGCCTGGGAGGTGGAGGTTGCAGTGAGCCAAGATGGCACTGCACTCCAGCCTGGGCGACAGAGTGAGACCCTGTCTCAAAACAAAACAAAACAGAAAAAGATGAGCAAAATAAACTAGGAAAAAGAAGGAAATAATAAAGATTAGAGCAAAAATAAATGGAATAGAGGATAGAAAAACACCAAAAATCAACAAAATCAAGTTAGTTCTTTAAAAAGATCAACAAAACTGATGAGCTTAAGCTAGATTGATCAAGAAAAAAGGAGAGAAGAATCAAATCAATAAAATCAGGAATGACAAAGGGAAGATCAGTATTGACCTTACAGAAATATAAAGGATTATAAGGGAATAGTATAAAAAATTGTATGCAACATATTAGATAACAATGATAAAATGAACAAATTCCTATAAAGTCACAAACTACCAAAGATAACACAAGAAGTAAAGAATACAAATAGACCTGTGACAAGTAAAGAGGTTGAGTTAGTAATTTTAAAATTTCCCACAAAGAAAATTTCAGACCCAGATGGCCTCAGTGGTAGTTTCTACAAAATGTTACTTATTTTTATTTATTTATTTATTTTATTTTATTTTATTTTATTTTATTTTAAAGACAAGGTCTCGCTCTGTCACCCAGGCTGGAGTGCAGTGGCATGATCACAGCTTCCTGCAGCTTCAACCTCTTGGGCTCAAGCAATCCTCTCACCTCAGCTTCCCAAGTAACTGGGATTACACGTGCATACCACCATGCCTGGCTGATTTTTTTTTATTTTTAGTAGAGACAAGGTTTTCCAGGTTGGTCTCGAACTCCTGAGCTCAAGTGATTCTCCCACCTCTGCCTTTCAAAGTGCTGGGATGACAGGCATGAACCACCGCACCTGGCTCAAATGTTTAAAGAACAATTCACACCAATCCTTCACAAACTCTTTCAAAAAATAAAAGGAGGAAATATTTCTCAACTCATTCTGTAAGTTTTATTATATGAGCCAGTATTACCCTATTATAAAATCGGACACAGATATCACAAGAAAAGAAAACACAGATCAATATTCCTTATGAATTAAGATGTAAATCTTCTTAACCAAATACTAGCAAACTGAATCCAGCAACATGTCAAAAGTATATACTATTACCAAGCAGGATTTATTCCAGGAATGGAAGTTGGTTTAGCATCCAAAAATCAATTGATGTTCACCATATTATTAGAATAAAGGACAAAAACCACGTGATCATCTCTATTAGTGAAGAAAATCTTGTTTGACAAAATTCAATATCCTTTAATGATTAAACAAACGCTGAACAAACTAGAAGTAGAAGAGAACTCAACCCAAAACCCAATGAAGAGCATCTCTGAAAAAAACACATAACATCGTATTCAATGGTGAAAGGTTTTCACCCTAAGATCAGGAATAAGAAAGGGATATGCACTCTTACCGTGTCTATTTAACATTGTACTGAAGGTTGTAGCTAGGGCTATTATTCAAGAAGAAAGAAATAAAAGGTATCCAAATTGGAAAGCAAGAAGTGAAACTATTTTGCCCTATGGATGATATGATATTGTACATGAGTCTCGAGGAATTCATAAAACCATCATCACTAATTAAATGAATTCAACAAGTTTCAGGATACCAGGATGAAAGTGGCTTACAAAAATCGCTGGCTGTGGTCAAGCCTATCCCAGCATCTTTGGGAGGCCGAGACGGATGGACACTTAGGTCGGGAGATCAGACCATCCTGGCTAACACAGTGAAACCCCATCTCTAAAAATACAAACCAGTCGGCTAGAAGCCCAGGTCCCAGCTACTGGAGGCTGAGGCAGGAGAATGGCGAACCCAGGGAGGCATGGAGCTGTGCCAGCTGAGATCTGGCCACTGCACTCCAGCCTGGCAAGAAAGCCAGACTACCAAAAAAAAAGAAAATACAAAAATCAATTGTATTTTTATACACTAGCAGTGAACAATTATGAAAATGAATTTATGAATATGATTCCATTCATAATAGTATAAAAAGAATAAAATATGTAGGAATAAGTTTAACAAAAGTAAAAGTTACAAGTAATAGACTTGTAACTATAAAACATTGTTGACTGCCTGTGGACGCTGCCGAAGAAACATCGTGAAAGTCTCTCTTCTCCCTGCCATCATGTCTAAGTCAGAGTCTCCTAAAGAACCCGAACAGCTGAGGAAGCTCTTCATTCGAGGGATGAGCTTTGAAACAACTGATGAGAGCCTGAGGAGCCATTTTGAGCAATGGAGAACACTCACGGACTGTGTGGTAATGAGAGATCCAAACACCAAGCGTTCCAGGGGCTTTGGGTTTGTCACATATACCACTGTGGAGGAGGTGGATGCAGCTATAAATGCAAGGCCACACAAGGTGGACGGAAGAGTTGTGGAACCAAAGAGAGCTGTCTCAAGAGAAGATTCTCAAAGACCAGGTGCCCACTTCACTGTGAAAAAGACATTTGTTGGCAGCATTAAAGAAGACATGGAAGAACATCACCTAAGAGATTATTTTGACCAGTATGGGAAAATTGAAGTGATTGAAATCATGACTGACCGAGGCAGTGGCAAGAAAAGGGGCTTTGCCTTTGTAACCTTTGATGACCATGACTCCGTGGATAAGACTGTCATTCAGAAATACCATACTGTGAATGGCCACAACTGTGAAGTTAGGAAAGCCCTGTCAAAGCAAGAGATGGCTAGTGCTTCATCCAGCCAAAGAGGTCGAAGTGGTTCTGGAAACTTTGGTGGTGGTCGTGGAGGTGGTTTCGGTGGGAATGACAACTTTGGTTGTGGAGGAAACTTCAATGGTTGTGGTGGCTTTGGTGGCAGCCGTGGTGGTGGTGGATATGGTGGCAGTGGGGATGGCTATAATGGATTTGGTAATGATGGAAGCAATTTTGGAGGTGGTGGAAGCTACAATGATTTTGGCAATTGCAACAATCAGTCTTCAAATTTTGGACCCATGAAGGGAGGAAATTTTGGAGGCAGAAGCTCTGGCCCCTATGGCGGTGGAGGCCAATACTTTGCAAAACCACAAAACCTAGTTGGCTATGGCAGTTCCAGCAGCAGCAGTGGCTACGGCAGTGGCAGAAGATTTTAATTAGGAAACAAAGCTTAGCAGGAGAGGAGAGCCAGAGAAGTGACAGGGAAGCTACAGGTTACAACAGATTTGTGAACTCAGCCAAGCACAGTGGTGGCAGGGCCTAGCTGCTACAAAGAAGACATGTTTTAGACAAATACTCATATGTGTATGGGCAAAAAACTTGAGGACTGCATTTGTGACTAATTGTATAACAGGTTATTTTAGTTTCTGTTCTGTGGAAAGTGTAAAGCATTCCAACAAAGGATTTTAATGTAGATTTTTGTTTTTTGCACCCATGCTGTTGATTGCTAAATGTAATAGTCTGATCGTGACACTGAATAAATGTCTTTAAAAAAAAAAATTGTTGAAAGACATTAAAAACCTAAATACATAGAAACAAATATCGTGTTCATCAGTCAGAATACCTAATATTGTTAACATGGCAATACTCCCCCAAACTGATCTACAGATTCAACTCAAGACCTGTCAAAAATCCCAGCTGTCTTTTTTGTAGAAATTGACAACCTGGGCCGGGCGCGGTGGCTCAAGCCTGTAATCCCAGCACTTTGGGAGGCCGAGACGGGCGGATCACGAGGCCAGGAGATCCAGACCATCCTGGCTAACACGGTGAAACCCCGTCTCTACTAAAAAATACAAAAAAACTAGCCAGGCGAGGTGGTGGGTACCTGTAGTCCCAGCCACTCGGGAGGCTGAAGCAGGAGAATGACGGGAATGCAGGAGGCGGAGCTTGCAGTGAGCTGAGATCTCGCCACTGCACTCCAACCTGGGCGACAGAGTGAGAGGCCGTCTCAAAAACAAACAAAAAAAAATAAATTGACAACCTGATTCTAAAATTCATATGGACATGAAAGAGATCCAAAATAGCCAAAGCAATCTTGAAAAAGAAAAAAATTGAAGAAATAACACTTTTCACTTTCACAACTTGCTACAAATCTACAATAATCAAGACAGCATGGTAGTGGCATAAAGAGAGACATACATCAGTGGAATCGAACTGAGAGTCCAGGTTTTTGACAAGGGTATTAAAACATGGGGAAAAGAATAGTCTTCAACAAATGGTGCTGGGACACAACTGGATATTCATATGCAAAAAAAAAAAAAAGTTGGACCTTTATCTTACAGCTTTACACAGGTGTAATACATTTGTATAAACACATTTTTATACAATATTAAAAGCAACTCAAAATAGATCCATGACTTAAATAAACATAAAAGCAAAAATGATGAAAGCCTTTGAAGAAAACCTAGGCAAAGAGTTTCACGACATTGAATTAGACAATGAGTTATTGAATATGACATCAATAGCACAGGAAACAAAAATAAAAATAGGTAACTGGACTACATCAAAATTAAAAACTTCTGCCCATCAAAGGATAATCAACAGGCAACATACAGAATGGGAGAAAATATTTGCAAATCATATACCTGATAAAGGGTAAATCCAGAATACGTAAAAGAGTACTACAACTCAACAAAAAGAAAACCCACTTTTAAAAATAGGCAAAGGACTTGAATAGACATTTCTCCAAAGAAAATATACAAATGGCTAACAAGCATGGGAAAAGATGCTCAATATCACTAATCATTAGAGAAATGTAAATCAAAGTCACAATGAGGTATCACCTCACACTCAATATAATGGCTACTATAAACCCAAAACTCCCAAAACAGAAAATAAGTGTTGGTGAGGATGTGGAGAAATTGGAACCTTTGTGCACTGCTGATGGAAATGTAAAATGGTGTGGCCACTATGGAAAACAGTGAGGCAGCTGTTCAAAAATTAAATATAAAATTACTATATAATCCAGCAATTTCACTTCTGAATATGTACCAAAAAGAATTGAAAGAAAGGTCTTAAAGACATATTTAGATGCCCATTTTCATAGCAGTATTCTTCATGATAGCCAAGAAGTGGAAGCAACCCAAAGGTCCATTGATAGATGAATAAATAAAGAAAATGTGGTACATACATATAATGAAATATTACCCAGCCTTAAAAAGGAATTAAATTCTGATGCGCCTCACAACATGGACAAATCTTAGGGACATTATGCTTAGAGAAATAAGCCGACCACAAAAAGACAAATATTGGGTGATTCCACTTAGACAAGGAACTTACTTATAGTACAGTAGTCCACATCACAGAGACAGAAAGTAGAATGGTGGTTGGCAGGGGCTGGGGAAAGGGAAAATGGGGAATTGTTTAATGAATATAGAGTCTCAGTTTTGCAGGATGAAAAAGTTTCCAAGATTGATTGCAAACAGTATGAATTGCAAATCTATTTAACATTGCTGAACTGTACTGTTAGAAATGGTTAAGATGGCACATTGTATGTCATGTGTGTTTTTAGCACAGTTTTAAAAAGGCCATCGAAAATTGCTTAATTATGTTTTCAGAAATGCCAGATGGTAATATATTGCTGTTTAACAGATTTGAGACAATTTTAATTTTTCTGTAACCCTTGACTTCTATACCTCAACTTCTTCTTTTTTTTTTTTTTTTTTAATTTGAGATGAAGTCTCACTCTGTCACCCAGGCCGCAGTGCAGTGGTATGATCTCAGCTCACTGCAACCTCTGCCTCCAGGGTTCAAACAATTCTTGTGCCTCAGCCTCCCAAGTAGCTGGGATTACAGGCACATGCACAGCACCATGCCCCACTAATTTTTGTATTTTTAGTAGAGACAGGGTTTTACCATGTTGGCCAGGGTGGTCTCGAACTTCTGACCTCAAGGGATCTGCCCGCCTCAGCCCCCCAAAGTGCTGGGATTACTGACGTGAGCCACTGTGCCCGGCCTATACCTCAGCTTCTACCTATGTCCACCTAGCTGCCCGTAAATTAACCCGATAGCTGTCACTTAAGCCTATTCAGTATGTGCCAGGTTTTTCCCTATACAATTCTGAACAATTTTCTAGTGAGCAAACTGAAGCACAGTAAGGTCCAGTGACTTTTCCCAAGGTTGTGCAAGAGATGGAGCTCTCACTGGGTCCCATTGGCCTGACCCTAAAGCCTGGGTTCGTCTCCACCAGACCTTATCTCCATCAAGCTGGCCTTATCCTAAGAACCACTTGGAGTACCTACAAAATCCAGATGCCCCCTGGTGATGAGCAATTCTCTAGATTTTGATGAAAGTTGAATGTGTGAATGCTGGAATGAGTAAATTAACAAGTAAGGAGATGAATGCAAAGAGGAATGACTAAATGGACAGACTTAGGGAGCCTAGAAGGGGGTGGGGCCTGGAAGGGAAGGAAGAGAGGAAGGAGAATAGCTAAGTCGGGAGATTTCACTCTGTGCTTACCAGAGTGCATTGTCTACCCTGTACTGAAGACAGAAGCTGTGGGGACAGCCTAGGGGCCTGGATCTATTACCCACTTAGAGAGGGGCCAACTCAGACACAGCCGTGTATGCTCCCAGCAGCAATGGAGGTTCAGGTAATATGCCCAAAGGAGGGAAGGTTGACAAGGCCAGTGGAGAGACTTGGAGGGTTTGTGCAGAGGGGAGGAATACACCTTTCTTTCTGTATTGTATTGTATTGTATTGTATTGTATTGTATTGTATTGTATTGTATTGTATTTTTTGAGGTGGAGTCTCACTCTGTCACCCAGGCTGGCATGCAGTGGTGCAATCTTGGCTCACTGCAACCCCTTCTCTCCAGGTTCAACATATTCCCTCCTGCCCAAGCCTCCCCGAGGCACCCGTCACCATGCCTGGCTAATTTTTTTATTTTCTTAGTAGAGACGGTCATGTTGGTCAGGCTGACCGAACTCTTGACTGGATCTGCCCTCACGCCTCCCAAAGTGTTGGGATTACAGATGAGCCACCATGCCTGGGTCACATCTTTCTTTTAGTAAGATCACGCTGGCTCCTGTGGGGAAGGCAACTTGAAGGGGAAGAAATTGGAAGAGGAAGACTTGACACGCTAAATGCAGAGCCATGGGCGTAAAGTTTTTGAGGACCTTTACCATAGAGTGAGAGGCTAGTCTCCATTACCCACTCTCCTGTAGTGACACAGAGCCCAAAGGAACAGCTCTGTAATGACTGGAGGTGGGGACAAGGGCAGCAATGAACAGAGAGGAGGTGTGAGAGCTGCCCCTGTTGTTGAGTGCCTCCAGGATACCAAGTGTGCTGGTCGGGCTGCCCAACATGGGAAACTTTCATGTTGTCTCTCAGATCTAAGGGGTTTCCCTTCTGCATTTTAAAAAATTTATTTTAATTTTTTAAACTTCGGGACGCTTCGTGGGTGATTTTGGTTACATAAATAAGTTCTTTAGTGGTGATTTCTTGAGATTTTAGTGCACCGCCATCGAGTACAGCGCATTAATTGCATCAATATGTGTGTAGTCTTTCACTTACCCCTCCTCACCTTGCTCCAATCCCCAGTCTATCATTCTCATCTGCATTTGTGTTTTGAGAGGTAGCGAGGTCTGCTGCATTAGCCTGAGACAGCTGAGGAGGCTGGAAAGGAAAATGGCTTTCAGAGAAAAGGGCCAAGTGCCCCGAGTAGCAAACTTTTAAAAACACTACCATTTCTACCATTTAACCAAACACCATCCTGTGGGTTCTGTCACTTGATCCTCATGCTGATCTTGAGAATCCTGGCAGAGCTGGGTCACTGCTCTCTCCTCAACTTTTTGGTTTCAAGCTGGCACAAGACCCTGCAGGTGATTCAGTGACATCTAACCACAGAGCCTTGTTGACAGACACAGGTCCCTGGCTCTGCCTGGGAAGCAGGGTACAGGCCTAAGAATTTAATTGGCTTGTCATAGATAAAGCCTAGAGAAAAGATGAGGCACAAAGTCTCCAAAGACTGGGCTCTGACCACAATGCTGAAGTTCTCCTGAGCCCTGAGCCTGGGCTAGGAGCCTCCTGGCCAACCTGCCTCACTCCTAGCCTCAGGGAAAGTAGGGCCCCACATTGAAGGAACAGGGTCTGACCTCATTTGCCGCCACTGTGGATGGGGAGACTGGAGGCAGGAGGTGAATGGGCTCCCAGCCTGAGCCCTTCCCTGTGGGATTTGGTTTCCCACCCTAGCTCCCCTTGCAGGACAGAGAGACATGGCCTGGAATGGATGCCACTTCTGCTGCTTCTGTCCCAGCACCATGTAGAAAACTGCCGCCGTGGCACGCCCGGGAGAGGAATGGCGCGGCGAGCCGTCCGATGCATCGCACGCTGCCGCAGCAGCAGATGAAGGTGGAGCAGGAAGAGTAGAGGTGATTTTAGGGGGTCTCTCCAGAGGTGGGAGGCCGGCTGCTTGGCAATGACATTGAGTCGCTATTTGATGGGCACTCACAATTGTCATGTGTTTTTGTATAAAAATTTCATATCTCTAGGGTTCTTTTGATGTAGGATGATATTCCACATTACACACAAGTAAGTGAAAATGAGGCTCACAGCACATAGCCCACAAAGGAGCTGGACAGGAATGGCCCCGTGTGGCAGGAATATGACTGGGTTAGCCCTCCCTGGCTTACAGACTAGGGAAGTTCTGGCTCCCAATCTCCACAAGTGCCAGTTCCATGGAGTGCCAAGGGAGAAGAGGAGGAGGTCTCTTCTGGCTGTGCAATTTGAGGCACAGGGGCTAGACATTCACACAGTCTATATATACACGTATGCCAGTGGATTGCAACCTCATTAGATTCAATGCTCCCTTTTATGACAGATTTTTTTTAGATTATTTTTCTATCCTGCAATGAAATTCAAAGAACTCATTTATATGCATACTCTAAATATCAACATAATGCTCCTTGTAATATAAAGGAGAAACACACAGAAAGTAACTTGTAATAAAATAACACGATTAATATGTCGTCTCTGGCATGACTACATTAGAAGGCATTAGGGAAATAGCACATGCTTTGCTTTTGTCATAAAATCATTATGAATGAGAGCCACAAATGAAGATTGATACAGGTATATTCCTATTGGTGACTTAAACATTCTAAGATACTATAATATAAGCAATGCTGGTTGTTGATGTCATACTTTTCTAAAATAGTGAATAATTCTAGTAGAACAAAACACATAGCAACCTTTCTATTTCATGGTATTTGCAGTCCTGGAAAAACCCAGTCTAGATTATAATCTTGTGAGAATATGCATGTGCCTCATGTGTGAGGAGATACAGATTTAAAAAGTAGGCTTTTGTTATTTTTTTTTTTTTTTTGAGAAGGAGTCTCACCTGTCACCCAGGCTGAGTGCAATGGTGTGATCTCAGCTCACTGCAACCTCTGCCTCCAAGGTTCTGTAGTGATTCTCCTGCCTCAGCTTCTCCTCCCAAGCAGCTGGGACTGGCACCCTCACCACCATGCCTGGCTAATTTTTGTATTTTTTACCAGAGATGAAGTTTTCACCATGTTGGCCAGGTTGGTCTCAGCAAACTCCTGACCTCAGAACCTGCCCCTGCCTCCCTAAAGTGCTGGGATTATAGCCACGCAGCCACCACGCCCCAGCCTCCGGCTTTTGCTTACTTTTTCCAGCAACATTTTCATGGCCTACTATGTGTCTGGCACTGGCTCAGCCACTGGGGACACACAGATCTTACTACATGCCAAGAAGAATAAATGGGAGTTCAACCCATTACTGCATGGCTCACCCCTCTCTCTTCCTTTGTCTAAAATACCCATCAATGAGAGGCGTTTTCCTAACCTATTTAAAATTTCAGCAACTCCACACACATTTCTGCCTTTTAACTTTTCCCATCATTTATCATCCCCATACTATATATACATATATATATTTAGTTTCTTACTGTCTCCTCTGACCAGAATGAAAATTCCATGAACACATATTCATGATACCGAGCCTTCTTGTATTTCAGCATCTATAGGGCATGACTGGCATAAAGGTGCTCACAATTTTAAATGAGATGTGAGGTCGGCGCCGGTGGTTCTTTTCCTGTAATCCCAGCAGCACTTTGGGAGGCCGAGGCGGTGGATCACGAGGTCAGGAGATCGAGACCATCCTCTGCCAACATGAAACCCTGCCTCTACTAAAATACAAAACTAGCCAAGGCAGGGCGGGCCAGTCCCAGCTACTCGAGGCTGAGGCGGAAGAGATGCGGAACCCGGTAGGCGGAGCTTGCAGGGAGCCGAGATCGCCACGCAGCCTGGCGCGATGATGGTGACTGCCTCCTCAAAAAAAAAAAAAAAATGAGCATGTGAAAGAACTTTTTATGAAGTGTTACGTGCCTCATAAATGATAGCTATTACTTTCAAGACAGGGTTTCCCTGGGCTCCCACAGTCCCTGATCACATGGTTGTAATTGTGTTTCCTCCAAGACAGGGGTTCCTGAAGGCCTAGGACAGAGGGTCCATCACAGTCAGTGTTCCCAGGGCAACCTGCTTAGGGCAGAGGAGTAAGAACCAAATGGGGGAGAGACAGGAGGTGGCAGGAGGAGGAGGGTATGGCACTTAGTCCTGTGTCTTCCCCACCCAGTGCAGTCCCTGGAAGAAGAATGCCTGCTGCACGGCCAACACCAGCCAGGAGCTGCACAAGGACACCTCCCGCCTGTACAACTTTAACTGGGACCACTGTGGTAAGATGGAGCCCGCCTGCAAGCGTCACTTTATCCAGGACACCTGTCTCTATGAGTGCTCACCCAATCTGGGGCCCTGGATCCGGCAGGTAGCGTGTCTCCCCCCCGACCCACCCCAGCAGACTGCCATCCCCCTCCATCACTTCAAGGTGATGGCTGCCAGCAGCCCTGGCTGAGTGGAGCCCTGCCTCCCCACTTCCCAACCAGGTGAATCAGAGCTGGCGCAAAGAACGCTTCCTGGATGTGCCCTTATGCAAAGAGGACTGTCAGCGCTGGTGGGAGGATTGTCACACCTCCCACACCTGCAAGAGTAACTGGCACAGAGGATGGGACTGGACCTCAGGTGAGGGCGACTGAGGTGGGGTTAGGAAAAAGGAGATTGAGGTGGGGTTTGGAAGATCCTCCAGGATTTGGGGTGGGGTGAAGATTTCTGGGGGTGGCAAGAAGTGAGCTTTGGGCCCAGGGGCTGAATGTCGGTGTCCACCATGTCTCTCCCTGAAGGAGTTAACAAGTGCCCAGCTGGGGCCCTCTGCCTCACCTTTGAGTCCTACTTCCCCACTCCAGTCGCCCTTTGTGAGGGCCTCTGGAGTCACTCATACAAGGTCAGCAACTACAGCCGAGGGAGCGGCCGCTGCATCCAGATGTGGTTTGACTCAGCCCAGGGCAACCCCAATGAGGAAGTGGCGAGGTTCTATGCTGCAGTCATGCATGTAAATGCTGGCGAGATGCTTCATGGGATTGGGGGTCTCCTGCTCAGCCTGGCCCTGATGCTGCAACTCTGGCTCCTTGGCTGAGTTCAGTTCTCCCAGACTACCTGCCCTCAGCTTGGATAACCAGGCTGGGCTCAGCTCAGCTCCCACAAAAGACAGCGTCCTAAGCATGCTTCTATAAGTCACCTAACCCTCTGTCACCCGGTCAGTCACTGCTTCATGGTGGGGCCAACAGTCATTTCTAATAAACAGACTGACACATCCATGTCTGTGGAATTATTTTGGTTGTGAGTTTGTAGGGGGGCGGGTGGGAGACAGATTCTATGGCTTCTGGATTCCTTCAAATTAGAGCAACTAGACTTGTGTTTGAATCCCAGCTCTGCTACTTACTTTGTGAAAATGAAACACTTTGCTTCACTGCTCTAAACCTTTGTTTCCTCCCAGATATAAAGAGGATAATAGTCCTGCCCTCAGGCTTGTGAAATATAGAGGAGCTGTTTCCTAGAAAGCCCATGAGCCCGGTGTCTGCACATTAATAGTCTTCAGGGATCCTGTTGCTCCTGTTGCCCCAAGTGGGAGCCAGGTCCTGAGCTGTTTTGTCTTGGTCTCCAAACAGCCTCCTGGTCCTCCAGCCCTTGTCTGCCTGGCTCTGTGCTCGGCTCTAACAGAAAAGCTGGGAATGGGAGTCCAGGAAAGGCTCCGGATTGCCAGTGGGATGAAAAAAATGTGATGCACATTGAAGGAGCAGAGTTGGGGCTTGGGACTCTCAGAGGAAGAACAGAGCCAATTGGAGAGGGCAGTCTAGGGGGTTCCTGGAGTGGAATATTCAACAGCCTGGAACTGGTCCAGCGCTTTGGTGTCCTTGAGGTGTGGCTGGAAGAGTTAGACACCTTTAGGGCTTCCCGGGGTCAGGAGCCTCTGGCACCTTTGTCTCCTCCTAGGATTGGTAGATATGCCTATCTTGACGGGGTTGCTATGTCTTCACAAAGCCCTCGGGGGCTGGGCCTGAGTTATCTCTGGGTCTCCCAACACCCCTTTCCCTTTGGATAAGTCTTTGTTTGCACACTCCTACTACAACTGTCCCCAGAGAGGCACAGGTAAGCGTCTGAGAACACCCTGCAGGTAGGTGGCCCAGCTAGGACTAGAACCCAGGTGTGCAGACTCCTAGTCCAGGTCTCTCCCCCACTACCAAGGAGTCCCCTCACATCAGGCTCATCTTTTCTTATACTAAAAGGTGGCTGATGAGGAAGGTGGCACAGATTGTTGGATGAGTTATTGGGTTCTGGAGGCACTGTTGGGTGGGTGGGCGGATCTCTTAGTTATTACATTTATCTAGTGTGGAAGGCCCCACAGAACCCCTTCCGCGTCCCAGGCTCTGTTCCAGCTGGGTTAAGTCAACGCATATTTGAAACAGACGAAGGAGCTCGCGGGACTGACCCGGGCTCCGTCAACAGGTTCAACGTAGCAAAGTGAAAGTTCTCTCCCAGGTTAAAGGGATTCTCCCACGGCGGCCCAGGAGATGGTGGCGGCGGGAGCCCGACTGGAGGCCTGCGCCTTTAAGGAGCCAGGGGGCGGAGGGGCGGGGCAGGAAGACGACTCCCCGGAGACGCCGCCACCGGCTAGGTCTTTTTTTGGGAGGGGGCGGGCCAGACCCTTTTATGGACTCCGCCCCCTTTCCAGCGGCCGCGTCCCCTTTCCGCTCACGGCGTGAGGGGAGGGAGCCAGGGGGTCGTTGAAGTGGACCCCGTCTGGGAGCTCCCCGCTGGGCGTCCGGCCCGCGGAGGCGCGAGTTTGCTGACTCGGAGGGAGCCGCTGGGGCGGGGGCGAGTGCTAATAATACCCGTTCGTCCCGCAGCCGCGCTTTACAGTTTACACAGCTGTCACCTTCGTTCCTCCTTAATTAATAATAAAAATAGCCGCCGTTCGGGAGCGCGGGCGGGGCGCCAGGCCCGGTGCCGAGCGCGGTACGAGCCTGGCCCCCAGGGCCGGTCCTCGCCACAGGATCCCCATTTTCCAGAGCTGGAAGCCGAGCTCAGCCCCACGCCGCGACTTGCCCGAGGTCACCCAGTGGGCCAGCGGCTCCCGGACCGAGGCGCGGGGCGGGGTGAGGCGGGGCGCGGTGCTGCCCCCAGCTCCCCGGGGCGGCGCGGGGCGGGGCGGGAGGCGCGGAGGGCGGGGGCGAGCGCGGATGGCCATCTTAAGTGGCCGCCTGGAGCCCAGGGCCGCTGTCCGGGGAAGGGGCGCCGGAGCAGCCCGGGAGGTGGGGGTCTGCGTGCGGCGGCCGGGATCCCGGGAGGGAACTTTCTCCTAGACGGGCCAGGGGCTCCTACTGGCTTCGGACTGCTGAACCCCCGCAAGGCCTGGCCTGCGGGTGTGGGGGGTGGTGCCGAGGAACTTGGCCGAGAGGGGGAAGGGCTCTGCCGGGCTGGGAGGGGCTGCGTGAGGGGCTCGAGAACGTCGCACTTCGTCTGGGGGTGTGTGGGGGAGCGGATCTTCCCGCAGGCTTTGCCGGGAAACGGTCCCCATGGAGTTGGGGGCTCAGATCTAAGAGGGGGCTGCATTTCGCGGGAGTTGGGGGCCCTGCCTGCCTGGGTGGAGGGAATGGGTTGGGGGGTCGTCCTGGATCCTTCGCAGGTTTGGGGAACTCGATGCAGCCAAGCTGTACGGGGGCCGAGAGGAAGAGCCATGGAGTGGAATCAGACCATTATGGGGTTTAGGGGTCATATCATTGGGAGAACTGAGAAGCGCTGAATTCTCCAGGGGGTGCCTGGATCCCGAAGTGTCGGGCCAGGATTGGGGGACTTGGATTTCGATGGGGGTTTGGGGACTGGATCTCCTCGGGTGAATGGTGGGGGCAGGATCATTGTGGGGTCGGGGAGGTCCCGGGCCCTGCGGGAAGGTGGGGGCACAGTCCCCGCAGGAGGAGCTGGGGGCAGGGGCGGCCCCGGCTGCGGGCCGAGCGGAGGGGGAGGGGGCGGCCGCCGGCACTGCGCTCCGCTCCCGCCCCTCCCCCGCCGCCTCTGAACAAACTTTTCTTTCTCTTCAAGTTGAGGCCGGCGCTGCAGGCAGC
Organism: Papio anubis; assembly: GCF_008728515.1. Taxonomy (NCBI): domain Eukaryota; kingdom Metazoa; phylum Chordata; class Mammalia; order Primates; family Cercopithecidae; genus Papio; species Papio anubis. Next base: position 62,219,220 of record NC_044987.1, on the reverse strand, counting down.
GGCGGCTGCGCGGCGAACGAGGCGGCCTGCGCGGCGGAGTGCTGAGTCCCGATCCCCGGCTCTGTCCGGCCCACGGATCCTCAGGCCCGGGCCCCGGGCCCGGCCCCAGCCTCAGCCCCGAGCGTCTCGGGGCGGATGGCGCGGGGAGACGGGCGCGGGCGGTGCTGAGCCCTGCGCGGGCCATGGCCTCGGCCTGCGGGGCGCCGGGCCCGGGGGGCGCGCTGGGCAGCCAGGCCCCCTCCTGGTACCACCGCGACCTGAGCCGCGCGGCCGCGGAGGAGCTGCTGGCCCGGGCGGGCCGCGATGGCAGCTTCCTGGTCCGAGACAGCGAGAGCGTGGCGGGGGCCTTCGCGCTTTGCGTCCTGTGAGTGGGGCGGGGGCTCCTTGCGGGCTGGCGTGGACAGGGAGCGCGAGCATGGCGGGGTGTGGAGAGGGCCCGGCGCAGGGTGCGTGGGGCGGCGGGACGCCAGACCCGCCTCCACCCCCTAGAGTGGGAGCCTTGGCTTTCTCCTGGGTCTGAGGAGGAACGCAGGGGCACTTCCTGCTGTGTGTCTGGGGGCACTTTCAGGAGCCTTGAGGGCAGAGGATATGGGGTTCTGCGGCCCAGTGTGACTGTGATGGACGAAAAATTCGGGCATTCCCCGGCAGACCCCTTCAGGCATCCTCCAGGTAGAAGTGAGCAGGGGAGAGGATGTGCATTCTACGTTGTGTGCAGTCCCGTTTGGATAGGGACTGAGTGGTGAGCAGGAGAGGGAGTCGGGGCAGAGGGACTGACGGGGTGTGTGGGGATGCCTGGCAGCTTCCTTAGGGCCCCTTTCTGTGCTTTGGGGTTCTGACTGGCCGTGTATGGCTGGTGGGGGCGGTGGTGGGTGGTGTAGAGAGGAAGGCTTGGGGAAGCAGAGGCTGAGGCTGTATGGGACCTTGCCATTATTTCTGAACCAATGAGTGAGTGAGCCCTGGCTCTGGGCTGGAGCCCTGGTTATCTGGCTGCCCTAGCCCTGAGCTATGAGTGCTGAGAGCAGAGCCATACTTCGTCCTTCTCTGAGTGGGCCAGGTCCTGTGGCTGTGCCTGTCAGCCGAGTGTGGTAGTGGTGCTGGAGTGAGTTAGCACTCCTGGTTTTGCAGCCTTCTACCTGCTTTGTACCTCCTGCCCTGCAGTTTGACATTGAGTTGGCTTCTGTGGGCCCAGTGAGTGGGAAACTGGGGGGGCTGCTTTATTTAGATCAGTTATTTAGATCTTTATTTAGATATTTCTTGGCCTTGTGAACCCCCTCCCAAACTCCTGTCTGGCTGTCCTGGCCATGGCCCGAGCAGGGCTCAGCAACGCCTGTGCCCGCTGCCCCAGGCCATCCGCCTGGCTTACCCCTTTGTTCTCCTGACATCTTTGGTGGGGGGGCACATTAGCCTAGACCACGGGAGCCTTTTTTTTTTTTTTTTGAGACAGAGTCTTGCTCTGTTGCCCAGGCTGGAGTGCAGTGGTGCGATCTCGGCTCACTGCAACCTCCACCTCCTGGATTCAAGTGATTCTTCTGGCTCTGCCTCATGAGTAGCTGGGATTACGGGCGCTTGCCATCAAACCCGGCTAATTTTTGTATTTTTAGTAGAGATGGGGTTTCACCATATTGGCCAGGCTGGTCTTGAACTCCTGACCTCAAGTGATCCACCTGCCCCGGCCTCTCAAAGTGCTAGGATTACAGGTGTGAGCCACCTCACGCAGCTGGGGAGACATTTTTAATTGTCACAACTGGGATGGTGCTATTGACATCTAGTGGGTAGAAGCCAGGGATACTGCTAAACATTCTACAGTGCACAAGAGAGTCCCCCACAACAAATAACTGTGCAATCCAAAATGTCAGTGGTATGGAGGTTGAAAAACTCTAGCCTAGTCAATTGACCCAACAAGGAAGGGGCCCTATAAGTCTCAGCTTAGGCCTCAAGTCTGAGGCCCAGTAGGGGGAGACTAAGGAGGGACAGACTAGGCAGATGAATATCCCCGAGTCCTGCCTCCCAGCCCCCTCTAAGGCATACCCCCTAATTAGGCTGGGGAGGGAGGCAGGTGCTGGGTCAGCTGTTGAGTGGGAGGGGGACAGCTGAGGCCTGTGTCTGGGTGAGGAACATTATTGTCCCAGGAGGGGTAGAATCCTGGCCCCATTGCCGGGGGAGGCTGTGAATGGGGTGAGGGGTCTGTCTGTGAGTGGGGGCTTCAGGTTTGCCAGCTGACTCTGGCTCCTCCCTGCATCTCAAGAGCCTGGGGATAAGGATCAGACGTGGACGATCAGACATGGGCAATATCTTAGATTTGCCAAATACACACATACTTGCTTACCTTTATACATTCCGGGTGTTCATGGATAACATGCAAGACACGTCCCTGCCCCAGCAGGCACAGGCAATCTGACCAGCAGGCTAGGATACTGGCCCTGGCTTTTGCCATGGTTTAAAACCCCAACTCCACCTTTTACTTACTCTGTGACCTTAGGCAAATGATTTTTCCTCTTTGAGCCTATTTCCTCAGCTGGAGAATGGGGATAATAATATCTGTTTGGAAATGTGAGAATTAAGTGAGATTGATAGGACACTGGGTACCCAGCATGTCACAGATAGGATTCAGTTAATGGTATGCTATTGTAATAAACACAGATAGTGTTTATAATAGTCTACAAAGGAACACCCAGTGACAGACACTCACCCAGCATAAGCAGCCAGGAGAGCCCCTGAGGGGGCCACGGTATGGGCCTCACCTCCCTCCTGCCAAATACCTAGGGTGATTCCTGGGTGACTCCTTGGGGAAGCATGCCCTGAGGTGCGGAGGCAGAGGATCTTCCATACCCCACTGATTGTGCACCTGGCTCAGCTGTCACCTGCTCAGCTGGGCTTCTGTCTGTCAGCACCCCTCTTGCCCCTCCTTGGCTTGGGGCTTCTAGAGGCCCGGGTTTCCCATGGGGGCCGTCTTTGGTGGGAAAGCCTAGGGTGATGTCCCCACACTCCTCGGCAAAAGTGCCCTAGACATACCCGACTCCAGCAGAGCCAGACAGCAGCGTAAACACGGGAGGCACACACGCGTGTTAGCATGTTGCCCATGTGTGCAAACAGAGGCTAACCAGGCTTCTGAAGATTCTTAGTTTGGCGGGGGGCCCAGACTGGTACCACAGCCCACAGGGGCTGTTTAGACAGCTGTGGAGGCCACAAAAGATCTCCCTGTTGCTTCCCGGGCCCTGCCCTGTGGTGAATGTGGAGTCTGTGTAGGTCTGGTGGGGAGAGGGGGGTGTTCTGGTCATTCCTGCCCAATAGGCAACACCAGGAGGGTGGAAGTGGACCAGCCCCATCATTAACCCTGTGAGGTGGTTTTAGGGAAACCAAGCAGAGGGGGTCGGTGTGCTGAGCCTGCTGGCAGGAGGAAGGGGTGCTTTGGGTCTTAGACCCCAGCCTGGGGGTGACAGATTCTGTCCCTGCCTTGGCATCAGGTATCAGAAGCATGTGCACACGTATCGCATTCTGCCTGATGGAGAAGATTTCTTGGCTGTACAGGTAGGAGCTTGGGTCCCTGACCCCTGATCTTGATCCAGCCTAGGGCTTGGGGACCTGCTGGCTGACCCTTCCTCCCCCTCTTGCTGGCCCACAGACCTCGCAGGGTGTGCCTGTGCGCCGCTTCCAGACCCTGGGCGAGCTCATCGGCCTGTACGCCCAGCCCAACCAGGGCCTTGTGTGCGCCCTGCTTCTTCCTGTAGAGGGGGAGCGAGAGCCGGACCCGCCGGATGACCGGGATGCCTCAGGTACTTCCCAGTGTGCAGGTCCCCTTCCTGCCCCTGTCCCTTGGCTCTGCCTGCCTCTTCCCATCCCCACTTCTCAACCCCACCTCTCCTGTAACCCCCTTTTCCTTGGCCATGATGCCGGGGGCCTTTATCCTTCTTTCCATGGAAGTCACTTTACAGCTGCATCGTGCCTCCTACTCCACTGAGTGTGGGAGGTCCAAACGGCTGCCCACTGACCCCTGCCTACAGATGGGGAGGATGAGAAGCCCCCGCTGCCACCGCGCTCTGGCTCCACCAGCATTTCTGCCACCACTGGGCCCAGCAGTCCCCTGTCAGTCCCTGAGACTCCCACAACTCCAGCTGCTGAGAGGTGAGACCCCCATCCCATTCACTGAACAGGAGACCTTTTCTCCTCTGAGAACTATTTCCCTACCAAGGGTGGGGAGGCCTTCTAAGGCCCCACTAGGAACCCCTACCCCACCTCAGCCCAGAGGCAGATACCCCGATCAATCCTGGTTGCCACAGGTACTGTCTCCTCTAGGGATGGGGCAGAGGTGTGGGACAGGTCAGCAGGACCTCCACTGACTTCTTAACCCCTCCCCAAAGTGCTCCCAATGGACTGAGCACCGTCTCGCACGAGTACCTGAAAGGCAGCTACGGGCTGGACCTGGAGGCTGTGCGGGGTGGAGCCAGCCACCTGCCCCACCTCACTCGTACCCTCGCCACCTCATGCCGGAGGCTGCACAGGTATCTGGGACATCCAACCCCATGTATTACACTCTTACCTCTGACCTGTCCTCACCTGCTTCCTGGCTGTACAGGTGCCCTGATCTCTGACCCTGAACAGTAAACTAGCCATTGCCTCTTGACTTTCCTCACCAGTACCCTTTATCCTTGTGGTGAGGTGGAGGCTACACCCAGTGCCCCCTTCCCTATACTTAGGCTGGGGTGGGGGTTCTTTTGATCTGATGTCTCCTCTAGTGAGGTGGACAAAGTCCTGTCAGGCCTGGAGATCCTGTCCAAGGTGTTTGACCAGCAGAGCTCGCCCATGGTGACCCGCCTTTTGCAGCAGCAGGTAGGATTGTAGGGAGACCTCTGGGAGGTGGGTTCGTGTTCTGGAGCTGGGTGGGAGGCTCTGTGTAGGTGACTCATGTACAAGCCTGGTTATTCCTCCCCGCCAGAACCTGCCACAGACAGGGGAGCAGGAACTAGAGAGCCTGGTGCTGAAGCTGTCAGTGCTAAAGGACTTCCTGTCAGGCATCCAGAAGAAGGTAGCATGACCTCTGACCCTTGACCCCCAATTCACTGGCCACTGTCATTGGCCTAGCACTGATCTCAACCCTGAGTCTGCAACTTAACATTGGCCCCAACGTCAATTGTGCCCCTCCCTGCCCCAGCCTTCAGTGCGTCCCCTGGCCCCACCCTGCCCTGTTCCCTCCAGGCCCTAAAGGCCCTACAGGACATGAGCTCCACAGCACCCCCGGCTCCGCAGCCATCCACACGTAAGGCCAAGACCATCCCCGTGCAGGCCTTTGAGGTACATGGCAGTGGGGCCTCACAGGGCAAAGGGTGGTTGGAGGTGACCAAGGTGCTGCCTGCTCCAAGATCTTGTCAGCAGCCTCCCCACCTGGCCTACAGGTGAAGCTAGATGTGACCCTGGGTGACCTGACCAAGATTGGGAAGTCGCAGAAGTTCACACTGAGCGTAGATGTGGAGGGTGGGCGGCTGGTGCTGCTGCGGAGACAGCGGGACTCCCAGGAGGACTGGACCACCTTCACGCACGACCGCAGTGAGCCAGGGCCAGACCTGGGAGGGGTGGGCAGGGTGGAGCCCCTGGCCCAGGGGCACAGGCCTGTGTGACCCGTCCTCCACGCCCTAGTCCGCCAGCTCATTAAGTCCCAGCGTGTCCAGAACAAGCTGGGTGTTGTGTTTGAGAAGGAGAAGGACCGAACTCAGCGCAAGGACTTCATCTTTGTCAGTGCCCGGGTGAGCAGCAGGCTGGGCCAGGCCACTGGGGACTGCGGGAGTCCCCCACATGGGTGCTTCCCATTGGATGGGAAGAGAGGGAACACATGATGTAGGCATGCCATCCCTCCTGGCAAGGGTGGGTCTGACAGCGTAGAGGGTGTTGAGAACGGGTGGTTGAGCAGTGGGTATACAGTGGAGAACCAGACAGACCCTCTCCTCATGGACATGAGCCAACTGGCAGGGTATCCCTCTGGAAGGGGGGCTTTCTGGATGCCTACCTGCCCCTGAGTGGCTGCTGTCCCCCCAGAAGCGGGAGGCCTTCTGCCAGCTGCTGCAGCTCATGAAGAACAAACACTCCAAGCAGGATGAGCCCGACATGATCTCCATCTTCATAGGCACCTGGAACATGGGTCAGGCCCGGGCTGGGGCTGGGGCGGGAGAGAGGGATGGCTCCAGAGCAGGTGCCTAACCCCTCCAGACCCAACTTACCCCCTTCACCTCCAGGAAGTGTACCACCTCCAAAAAATGTGACATCCTGGTTCACATCGAAGGGTCTGGGGAAGACCCTGGACGAGGTCACAGTGACCATACCCCATGACATCTATGTCTTTGGGACCCAGGAGAACTCAGTGGGTGACCGCGAGTGGCTGGACCTACTGCGCGGGGGCCTCAAGGAGCTTACGGATCTGGATTACCGCCCGGTGAGGAGGGGGTCATCTTGTCCAGGCCCCTGTCCTCACACACCACCTCCAAACTATCCTACTTGACTTCATGGGCAACCCCGGGAGCACAGCTTCACTGGCTTTTTCTCTGGTCCCTGAGCATATCCTTTGGGAGATCTGACCTGAGTCCTTCATGCCACGAGAGGAACCATTTATCTCCAGTCCCTCAGGAAGAGGGGTGGCAAGCCTTCCTATCCTGTGATGGACACAAAAGTCTATTTACAGTGCAGGGGGAAATGCAGGCAGTGGGTGCAGCAGGGCAGTGGTGACCATGCACTCTCTACCCAGATTGCCATGCAATCACTGTGGAATATCAAGGTGGCAGTGCTGGTCAAGCCAGAGCACGAGAACCGTATCAGCCACGTCAGTACGTCCAGTGTGAAGACTGGCATCGCCAATACCCTGGGTAAGCGGGGCTGGCAGGTGCCCAAGGGTGGCAGCGTCCCTCTGTCCATGGCTTCTGCTTCCACTCAAGCCTAGTATTCCCCTTTTTTGGTGATCTTAGTTTTCCCATATATAGGGTACTTTGAACTTTGAAAAGCATATTTATATTCCAAATCTCTCCCAGCACCACTGGGAAGGCAAGGCCAGGATAATTACCCCCGTTTCACAGATGATAAAACTCAAACCCAGAGTGGTTGAGTGACCTGCCCAAGGTCACATAGCAAATAAGTGGTGGGGCCAGGCATTGTGCCCAGGTCTCCTGATTTTTAGTCTGGTGCTCTCCCAGGAGAGATTCTGCTCAGAATTTGCAGGGCCTTTCAGTTTCACCCTTGGGGTCCCCTGTGATCTCCAGGGGCTCTGCTCACACCTGCAGACAGACTCAGGCCATCCACACAGACCATGTGTGCCCAATGAGGACCCCCCCCCCCAGGGAAGGTGTGGGTGTGTGCAGGGGCCTGCCCGTGTCACAGCGTCTGGTGGCTCAGTGGGAGGATCCTCTCACTGCAGCTTTGAGAGGCAGAAGGGAGACTTGGGAGCCCTCTGAGGGTGACCCAGGCCTTCCTCTCTTGCTTGTCCTAAAAGGGAACAAGGGGGCTGTGGGAGTCTCCTTCATGTTCAATGGCACCTCATTTGGCTTTGTGAATTGTCACCTTACCTCAGGAAATGAGAAGACGGCTCGGTGAGGGGGCACCTTTCCCATGGTCTCTTTACACCCATCCTGTTCACCTGAGGCCTGTTCCCGCTCCCATATCCCAGCCCATGGCCCTCCCGCAGGCCTGTCTCCAGAGACCCCCTGCTCTCTTACCCCAATTCAAGACCCTTCTGTTCCTGACCCTGACCTTGTCCCCAGGGGTCCGGATCTTTATCCCATCCCTGACTCCTGAGACTTCTTCCCTTTACGCCTATCCCTGACTTCTGGCTCTGACCCTGGGGATCTACCCCTCCCCACCCCACACCCCTCACCCTAGGAGGAACCAGAACTACTTGGACATCCTGCGGCTGCTCTCGCTGGGCGACCGGCAGCTCAGTGCCTTTGACATCTCTCTGCGTTTCACACACCTCTTCTGGTTTGGGGACCTCAACTACCGCCTAGACATGGATATCCAGGTGTGAGCAGGGCCCTGCCATGGCTGTAGGGAGACTAAGGGTCACATGGGCTATCACCCCTGGCTCTGGCTCAGGAGGAAAGTTTCCAGCCTTTGCATCCTGCACCCCAGGAGATCCTGAACTACATCAGCAGGAAGGAGTTTGAGCCCCTCCTCAGGGTGGACCAGCTCAACCTGGAGCGGGAGAAGCACAAGGTCTTCCTTCGATTCAGTGAGTGTGGGCCCGGCAGGTGGTGATCTGAGGGCTAGGAGGCTTGCAGTATCCCTGGGTATCAGGGCCCTGAACCCCACCTGTCCCCTGCTTTCCTCAGGTGAGGAGGAGATCTCCTTCCCACCCACCTACCGCTATGAGCGGGGTTCCCGGGACACATATGCCTGGCACAAGCAGAAGCCAACTGGGGTGAGCCAAGAAAATGGCATGGGCCTTGGGGGACCCCAGGCCTGCGATGAATCAAGAATTTGGGTCAAGGGTATGGGTCTCTGCAGCTTCCACTCCAGCCTCCATGGCCCCTCTGAGGCCTTTGGGTGATCCTGGGTATTGTGAGGATCCGAGAAGGGAGGTGGGTGCTGGGGCCCCTTGTAATAGAAGTGTGGGGACTTATCAGCTCTGGAGTGGGGTCCATGCCAAGCAGCCCCCTAGCTGTCAGCTCTAACCATGCTGCCATCCCCTGCCCCAGGTCCGGACCAATGTGCCCTCATGGTGTGACCGGATTCTGTGGAAATCCTACCCTGAAACTCACATCATCTGCAATTCTTATGGTCAGAGCCTCCCGAACAGAGTGATGGGAGATCTGGGGTGGTCACCATCTGGACTCTGCCCTAACCTTGGGAGGTGGGTGCAGAGGGTGGGAATATTCTCCCTGAGTCCCCATTCCTATCGCCTCTCCCCAGGTTGCACTGATGACATCGTCACCAGTGACCACTCCCCTGTGTTTGGGACATTTGAGGTTGGAGTTACCTCCCAGTTCATCTCCAAGAAAGGTGACTGTTCCAGATGTGCTTGTGGATGTGGCATAATCTGAGTGGGCACAGCTGGTGGCCTCGGGATATACATAGGTTTGACTATGTAAGTGTGTGTGTCGATGTGTGTACCAGTGAGTGCAGGAGTGCTTCTCAAGGTGTGATGTGTCAGGGTGTCTGTGTGCTGGGGCCATCACAAGAATTATGTGCCCATGCTTGTGTGTGTACATACGTGAGTGTACACGTATCTATGTGCCTGTGTCTGTCTGGGCCCACGTGTGTGTCCCTGAGTATGCCTGGACATGTGGCAATCCCGCAGGCATTCTCGTCCCCAGCATCCTCTTCAATGGGCATTTTATTCTTGGGTTGTCTCTTTGCTCTGGTCCAGGGTCTGGGCTCTGGAGTTTCCCTGTTGGTGGCCCTGCCTCCTTGCTCTGGACCCCTGATTTCATGTCCCAGGGCCCTGCTTCTCTGTCCCATTCCTCCTATGATCCTCTCAGCCCTCCTGTTTGCTCTTCTCCCTTTCCCCTCAGGGCTCTCGAAGACTTCAGACCAGGCCTACATTGAGTTTGAGAGCATCGAGGCCATTGTGAAGACAGCCAGCCGCACCAAGTTCTTCATCGAGTTCTACTCTACCTGCCTGGAGGGTCAGAGGCGGGTCAGGGGCTGGGTGTGGGCCAAGGAGGATGGGAGGCCAGAGGGTGCAGTCAGCCCCCTACTTAGTGGGAAGGGAAGCTGAGAGGTGGTACTCAGTTGGGTGTCTCCCACCCCCACCCAGAATACAAGAAGAGCTTTGAGAATGATGCCCAAAGCAGTGACAACATCAACTTCCTCAAAGTGCAGTGGTCTTCACGCCAGCTGCCCACGGTGAGGCTGTGGGCAGGGCCCCTGCTTATGGGTGAGGGCACAGAGAGGGGTGCAGAAGAGTTTATTGAGGAGCCTGCCTGGGAGGGAGTGTGGGGCCAGCAGAGCGTGTGTGTGTGTGTGTGTGTGTATGTGTGTATGTGTATATGGGCATGAGTGAGGATAAAGGCCTTTGCTTTATTCTGGGAGTGTGGAACCTTGTTGCAGTTTGTTCATTCATTCAGGAGATGCTTCTTGAGCTTTTGCTAAATGTCAGGTCCTGTGTTAGCTACTGAGAAAATTAATTAGTTAGAGTGATGCTAAGTGCTGTAAAAGGCCTGTATAGGGCTGTGTCTTCTGCATTAAGGATTTGGCTCTTCTCTGAAGAGTTGAGTGTGAGTGAGCACAGATGACCTGAGGGTGGAGAATGAGTAGTGTCAGGGGCAGCATGTGGGAGGGGCAGGAGGAAGTGGCAGGGCTTTGTTCCTCACTGGGCCTCCCTGCTTCCCAGCTCAAACCAATTCTGGCTGATATCGAGTACCTGCAGGACCAGCACCTCCTGCTCACAGTCAAGTCCATGGATGGCTATGAATCCTATGGTGAGGAGTGAGGGGTGCTGAGGGGAACAGGAAGCCAGGCAGGGCCTAGATTGGCTTGGTAATTTGCTGGTTTGTCCCATCTGCCCCTCAGGGGAATGTGTGGTTGCACTCAAGTCCATGATTGGCAGCACGGCCCAACAGTTCCTGACCTTCCTGTCCCACCGTGGCGAGGAGACAGGCAATATCAGAGGCTCCATGAAGGTGCGGGTGCCCACGGAGCGCCTGGGCACCCGTGAGCGGCTCTACGGTGGGGACTTCAATGGGACATGAGATAGGGTGGTGTGAACAGATCTAGGAGGGCAGGACTGGGGTGTCGGGGGCATGTTGGAACCTCTGGGATACCTGGAGGTTCTGCAGCCACAGCTGGGAATTGTCTGCCCCAAGGCATAGCTGGGAAAGGGCTGGAAGGCCCCGTGGGTGTCTGTGGGATCCAGGACCCCAGGTCTCCTCTGAGTCTCCCTTCCTGCCCCCTCAGAATGGATCAGCATTGATAAGGATGAGGCAGGAGCAAAGAGCAAAGCCCCCTCTGTGTCCCGAGGGATCCAGGAGCCCAGGTGAGCTAGGGCTGTGTTGAATGTCATATGAAAGGGCACCTGGGGGCATCTGGTCAACCCCACTTCATCTCCTCTCTCCTGTGCATCCCTGGCAGGTCAGGGAGCCGCAAGCCAGCCTTCACAGAGGCCTCCTGCCCGCTCTCCAGGTTATTCGAAGAACCAGAGAAACCTCCACCAACTGGGAGGCCCCCAGCCCCACCCCGAGCAGCTCCCCGGGAGGAGCCCTTGACCCCCAGGTGAGAGGAGGAACCTGTCACTGCCCCTGCTTCCCCTGCCCACCTCTATCCATCACTATCCCCTGCAGGGTCTCAGGGCTGGACTGGGGATCGTCAGCTGCTTAGGTGCCCTGCTACCCTGTGGTTGAAGGTGCCACAGCCTTATGCCTGTGGCCACTCTGGCCAGCCAGGCCACCCTTAGGTGTGGCTCTGAGTCAAAGGGAGCAGTCAGCCTTTCCTCTCAATTCCGCCTTTAAAAATGGAATTTGAAATTGTTTTTAAGACAGCTCCCTCCATGTAAACAGACCTAGCTTGAGCCTTCTGTTTAGAGGAGGCACACGGCTCGGCCTGGGATTTCCCAGGGTACCTTCTTTGGAACTCTGTCCTGCAAGAGGCCCCACTTGAAATGGGTTTGTGGTCAAATGAGTTTGGGAAATGCTTTTTTCTAGATTCTTTTCTTAGACATTCCCAGTGCACGTTAGTATTACCAAAAGCTCTGAGCATGTGGACAGGAAGGAAACCTCTTTTCAGCTCTGTTTAATATGGTTTCTCAAACTTAATGGGCCAGGAAACTTATTTTCCACATAGTAACTATTAACGTCCTGGGGAATTAGTGCTCTGTGTCACACTTTGGGAAAGTGAGGCTTGCTTTCTAATTATATCCAATGGTTGCTTAAACTTACATAAATTCCTAGGTACAGGTTGGTGCTTTTTTTTTTTTTTTTTTTTGAGAGGGAGTCTCGCACTGTGGCCCAGGCTGGAGTGCAGTGGCCGGATCTCAGCTCACTGCAAGCTCCGCCTCCCAGGTTTACGCCATTCTCCTGCCTCAGCCTCCCTATAGCTGGGACTACAGGCGCCCGCCACCTCGCCCGGCTATTTTTTTTGTATTTTTTAGTAGAGACGGGGTTTCACTGTGTTAGCCAGGATGGTCTCGATCTCCTGACCTCGTGATCCGCCCGTCTCGGCCTCCCAAAGTGCTGGGATTACAGGCTTGAGCCACCGCGCCCGGCCAGGTTGGTGCTTTTTTACTCATCTTCAGCTATTGTCAGTCACCCGGGTTTTATCCCCAGGTTTGAATAAGACCCACCTGAATCTCTGAGAAAGATTCTGCAGTGGATTGACTGTGGGTGCCTCGAGAGGCTTTCCAAACCTGGCCTCTCATTGGAGGCTTTACTTGACCTGTCTTCTGGCACCTCTATTCTGAACCATTTAGCTTAGGTTTCACAGCTACAGACAAAGATATGAAAGATCTAAGAATCTTAGCAAGTGAGGCAAGGGTTATCCATTCAAAGGGTTATCCTCCCGCTGACCTTTATAGATGAAGAAACTAAGGGCAGCTGATGTGCTCAAGGTCATGAGAAAGTCTAGGACCAGGGGCCTTTCTGACTCCTGTCTAGTTCTCCCTCCACTGCTCCCACTGCCTTAGACCTGGGTTCCTGGATCCTGGAGTCATTCTGCTTCTACACCCAGGTTGAAGCCAGAGGGAGCTCCTGAACCAGAAGGGGTGGCCGCCCCCCCTCCCAAGAACAGCTTCAATAACCCTGCCTACTACGTCCTTGAAGGGGTCCCACACCAGCTGCTGCCCCCGGAGCCACCCTCGCCTGCCAGGGCCCCTGTCCCACCTGCCACGAAGAACAAAGTGGCCATTACAGTGCCTGCTCCACAGCTTGGGCGCCACCGGCCACCTCGTGTGGGAGAGGGGAGTTCTTCAGATGAAGAGTCTGGAGGCACGCTGCCCCCTCCAGACTTTCCACCTCCACCACTGCCGGACTCAGCCATCTTCCTGTCACCTAGCCTGGATCCTTTACCAGGGCCAGTGGTCCGGGGCCGTGGAGGGGGTGAGGCCCGTGGCCCGCCGCCTCCCAAGGCCCATCCAAGGCCCCCACTGCCCCCAGGCCCCTCACCAGCCAGCACTTTCCTGGGCGAAGTGGCCGGTGGGGATGACCGGTCCTGCTCGGTGCTGCAGATGGCCAAGACGCTGAGCGAGGTGGACTACGCCCCTGCTGGGCCCGCACGCTCAGCACTCCTCCCAGGCCCCCTGGAGCTGCAGCCACACCGGGGACTGTCCTCGGACTATGGCCGGCCCCTCAGCTTCCCTCCACCCCGCATCCGGGAGAGCATCCAGGAAGACCTGGCAGAGGAGGTGTGTGGAGCAGGGTGGCTGTCTTTGTGCCTGAGGAGTGTGCTTGCCCACAGACTGGTACCCTTTCACTCCACCATTCAGCTCTCATGGTGTCCCCGCTACCCTGAACCGAGCACTGGGAAGTTGGGAGACACATGAATCAGCCCAGCCTTTCCCTTCCTTTTCCCCAGAGCATGCAGCAGAATGTGACTGTCTGCAGGTGTTTCTATGGGGGACACTGAGCTCCCCCTGACATGCCCTGTTTTCTTAGGCTCCGTGCCCGCAGGGCGGGCGGGCCAGCGGGCTGGGCGAGGCAGGCATGGGCGCCTGGCTGCGGGCTATCGGCTTGGAGCGCTATGAGGAGGGCCTGGTGCATAATGGCTGGGACGACCTGGAGTTTCTCAGGTGGGGGAGGGGCTGGCCCCGGGGGCGGAGCTGGGGCCCTCAGGACCCGCTAGCCCATCTCACTTCCCAGCCTGTTTTACTCCACAGTGACATCACCGAGGAGGACTTGGAGGAGGCTGGGGTGCAGGACCCGGCTCACAAGCGCCTCCTTCTGGACACCCTGCAGCTCAGCAAGTGATAGCGGAGGCACCACGAAGCTGTGAACTCAGCTCCCCTCCCTGCTACCAAGGCCCAGCTATGGCCCCAGGGTTGCAAAGTTATGAGGGTCAGGGGAGTATGTCTCTGCCTATTTATTGGGGATCAGCATTCCCCGCTGCCCAATCATTTGCAATGCCCTAATTAGGGCATCCTGCCCTTCGCCTTTTAGGCTCAGGTCGGAAGGTCAGTTGCCATGGTTACCGAGGACCCTGGTTACTCTGGTGCTGTCCTTTTACTGGACTCCGCCTCCCAGCCCCAGGGGTACCTGTGGGGGCCCATTTGGGTACGTCTGGGCCCCCACTTTCACCAGTGTTTCTGCAGCCTTCCACCGGGCCTGAACCACATGGGAGGCGCTTCGCTAAGACCTCCCCACCCCCGCTGGGGGTGGGGGCGGGTGTCCGTCCGGAAATGAAGGAAGAGCCCGAGGACCGGGCTGGGGTTTATTTAAACTGTTCTGTGTGGGTTGGGGAGGGAGGGCACCTTAATATTATTGGGGTTAGTTGGGGTGGGGCAGGATCTCAGCCATAAAGTGCCAGTTTGCTTAGTTCTGTCTCCTTGTCCGTGCTGCCCTGCGCTGCGGATGCATGGCGGCGGGCTTGGGGAGGGAGGTTCCTCGCAGGTCTCAGCCCGGGACAAGGTCTTGCAGGCAGTCTCCTGGGCAGTCGGAAGGGTTGCGGCGTGATGTCTTCAATAAATTAAGTTTTATTTGGATTGAGTAAAACTTCAATAAATTACAAGTTTTTCAAAGAAAAAGGACAACCAAAAAATTTAGGGAAAGGAAATACCTCTGTCCCATTCCCTGGGCAGCCCCTCCACTCCTCCAACAGGTCCACCCTCTGTGCCAGACGGGCTAGGGAAGAGAGGAGACACGTGAGGGACGCATTGGCAGTGGCCACTGATTATCCCGCAACCTATCCCGCAACCACCAGCCTCTGTATGGGTGGGGTTAAGGCGGGTGGGCCCGAGGGGTGGGGCAGCAGACTTTCCTGGTCACCAACGTAAGGGGTGACCCAGCCACTGCAGAGCCAGGGAAGGGGGCTGTGCCGCTCCTCCTTGAGGACTTTCACTTTGAGGGCACTGTGTTAGGGACAGGCCTCATGTGGTACCGCATCCAAAGGAGGCCAAGCTAGAAGAGGCTCCGGGGTTCTCCTGGAGGGGGTCCCGGTGAAAAGAATTCCGCTCTGCTGGTACAGGGTAGGTGAGGACGAGAGTGGCCCTGACTTGGTCTCCAAAGTTAGGGAGGACACACCCAGGGGTGAGACAGTAGGGAGTGGAGACAGATGGGGACTTCCAGGTGGGTGGCCAGGATGGGAGGGACTGTCAGGTCCTGGAGGGGCAGGGACGTCTCTGGGGGCAGGCTCGGAGCCTCCAGAGGCTGGCAGCTAGAACAGATTGGTCTTCAGGGCGGGGCCGGGCTTCCGGTGAAAGGAGGACAGAACCCCGGAGAAGGGCCCGGGTCCGGACTCGGCCGGCTGCCAAGCCTTAAGCAGTTCGGCCGCGCCTGCGCCGGGCCCGCCGCCCCCACCGCCCGCCACACCTGCCCACAGTGCGCCCTTGAGCGGCTGTGGCCCTGGCCCGGGTCCCGGCCCGGAGCCCAGTGCGACGGGCAGTGGGCTGGGGCTCAGGCGCGGGCTGGCCAGGCCGGGCGCAGGCGGCGGCGGCAGCGATGCAGTGCTATCCGGCGTGGGGCTGCATGTGGACTCCTTGGAGTCGTCGTCCTCTGAGGAGCAGCGCGCCTCGCCCTTTTTGGCGCCCGAAGCGCCCGCCGCCCCTTTGGCGCTGGCCGCGCGCTCCTGTTTGCGGAACTTGGCCCGGCGGTTCTGGAACCAGACCTGCGGGCACAGGGGCCAGTCAGCCTGGACGAGGGTCGGAGAACGCACGGGGTCAGCCCGCGGTCGCAAGGCTCGAGTGAGATCCTGGTTCGGAGAGAACCGGGCCCGGGTTCTTACTAGTTGGAGGGGCCTTCGGCCCTCCTGCACTCAGCCCGCTGCCCTCTGCGCGCTCCACTGGCCCCTGCCTCCAGATCCCTGGGTTCTTGCCCTTGGGATCCACTCACCCGCTGACTCCGCTGCCTCCCAGCACTCTTGGTCTCCTGGAGGGGACCCTGCCTCCGTTCTCCTCACCCTAAGTTCTTCCCCCAATTCCTTCTTTTAGGAAGCTCTGGAACTTCCCTCCTGGAGCGTTCCAGGGCCGTGGAGAGCAGTTTAGGGCACCAGGAAAACCTTTTGTCTAGGGCGTCCAGTCAAGGTGGGCCAAATGAACCTCTGTACACGGAGTTGTACAAATAGACAACAGTCTGCTCTAGCCCGGCTCTCTTCAGTCCTGTGCCTGCCACAAACTCAGCCTCCCGGGCTCCGGGTTTTCAAAGCTGCAGCGCCGGGATAGGGAACCCCAGGGGTGCTGACTGGCCTCCCTCCACTCCTCAGCTCGGCCCCGAGGTCGCCTGGGTCTCTCCCTCTACCCCCTCGGCCTCCCTCCTGGCTTCTCAAGCATCTCTAGGAACGTTCTGCCCTAGGAGGGAGACAGAGCGGAGGTAGCCTGAAGCTACCTTGGGAGATCGGGTCTCCTCCTTCCATGGGCACACACTCTCGTACACACACGTGCATATACGCACCTGCACGCGAGCCTCAGTGAGGTCGATCTTGAGAGCCAGCTCCTCACGCGTGTAAATGTCGGGGTAGTGGGTCTCAGCGAAGACGCGCTCCAGCTCCTTGAGCTGTGCGCTGGTGAATGTGGTGCGGATGCGCCGCTGCTTGCGCTTCTCGTGCAGGCCGGACGGCTCTGGGAAGAACTTGTAGGGCACTGCGGGTGTGTGCAGGGCGGGTGGGGGAGCAACAAGGATAGGGGAGTGAGAAGCAGAGTTCAACCCGTTATTTCCAGCTCCGAGGGAATCACACGCTTCCCCCGTCCCTGGCCTGGTCCCTCGTCTTGGTCCCAACAGCCTGGGGCAGAGCGTTCACCCTATCACTCAGTGGAGCCCGCGGGATAAAGGCAGATGGAGATCAGGGAGACCCGAGCCCCAAGAGCGGCCAAGGGGAAAGCATAATCCAATACTCCAGCCAAGACACCCCCTCCCCCACCCCACCCCCGTCAACGCCCTCCTCCCAAGCCCTGTTCCCTCCACCTCCCCTTGCACCCCCATTCAACCCCTGCCTCCGGCCCTCCCCTCCTGTCTCTCAGCCTGTCTGCTCCCTCTGTTTACCCTGGCCCTGGATGTCTGTCAAGTCTCATCAGCATTGCCAGGCTTCCCACTAACCAGTTCTGGGCCAAGGCTCTGCAACAGAGAACCTCCCGCCGGCTCTCCTTTCAGCCCTACCACCAGCCATCCCAACGGCTTTCAGCTGTATACAGATTTGGCTCCCTCCACCCATCAACCTCCCCCCTTCCCAAGCCTCATTTCTTCAATCCTGCCCCACTCCCCTGACCCTCATTCTCCCCTAGATGTCCCCCTCTCCTCTTCCTCATCTTCCTCCATTTGAATCTCTCCTCAACTTTCCACTTCTGGGCCATTCTTCTCTTTGTGCCCATTGAGAAGACTTCCTCCATCTTCTCTTTGCCCTTCTTCTTCTTCCCCAGGCACCTTCTCCATGTCCCATCTCCTCCAAAGCCAACACTGCCCCCTAACTCTCTTCCTATACCCATCCCAGTCTCCACTGCCCCATAGGTAGTGTTTCTGACAGTACCTCCCTTCCCTGTCTCTAACCCTGGTTTAAGTCTTCATATTCACCAGAGGTCTCCAATCTCCATCTTTGCCCCATCTCTCCAGGCCTCCATCTCCCCTGATTCTTGTCTCCAGCACCCCATTTGTATTCTCATCTTCCTCATCTCTACTTCTAATCTTCCTTGGTCCCCATTGCCTGATTGTTATCTCTATCTCCCCAACCCTGAGTCCCCATTTCTCCTAGGATTTCCAGTGCTTCCACCTCTGCTCCCATCTCTCTGTACCTTATCCCCATCTCTCTGGTCTCAAAACCCTGTATCTCTGGAGCCTGTCTCCCCTCTTCCCAATCCCTACCCTCATCTGGCTCAGGGTACCCAATCTCCCCACCCTGGTTCTCATTTCTCCAAATCCAGGTTCTCATTTCTCGTATCTCTCCCCCAGCTCCCAGTCTAAGGGGCCCAGTCTTTTTTTTTTTTTTTTTGAGATGGAGTCTCGTTCTGTCTCCCAGGCTGGAGTGCAATGGCATGGTCTCAGCTCACTGCAACCTCTGCCTCCCAGGTTCAAGCGATTCTCCTGCCTCAGCCTCCCAAGTAGCTGGGATTACAGGCGTGGGTCACCATGCTCGGCTAATTTTTTTTTTTTTTTTTTTTTGTATTTTTACTAGAGATGGGGTTTCACCATGTTGGTTAGGCTGGTCTTGAACTCCTGATCTCAAGTGATCCACCCGCCTTGGCCTCCCAAAATGCTGGGATTACAGGCGTGAGCCACTGTGCCTGGCCCTTAGGCCCCAGTCTTCTACTTGGGTCCCCAGTGGTCTTCCCAGGAGGGAAGGAGATAAAATTCCATGAGGCAGGCTGGGACTGTAATCAGAGGGATGAGATGACTGAGAAGCTCAGTGAGGTTGAGGGTTTGGACAGGGACATGGATCAAAAGGCTTGGGGATGCAGGAGCTACTTCCATGTTCTACAGGACTCTAGCTGGGAGAGTCTGTGGGGGAATGGGGAAATACAAGTGGCTTAAAAACCCGGGCCCCTTTATTGCGGGCTACGGGATCTGGTTTTGGTGGCTACAGAAGGGTTCGGGCCCAGGCAGCATGGGTCCAAGACAGGGCAGGAAGGGCCTGATGGCCACGGGGGGCTCTAGGAAGCTTCCCGTCTGGGCAGCTCAGCTGCCTGCAGAGGTCCTTGCTGGGGGTCATGCATCTTGTGGGGCAGGGGTGACGGCGTGGGGTGATAAGTGGTGACAGGGCTGAGCTGGGAGCCTTTTTCAAAGATCCAGGGCTTGTAGAGGTTTAGTGGTCAGTCTCTGCAGGTGGTGAGGGGAAGGTTTAGCGGTCAGTCTTTGCAGGTGGTGAGGGGAAGGCCTGGTAAGGGGCCCAGAGCTGGATGGGGATCCATTTCCTTGACCTGAAGGGCACGAGACAGAGATTTGGCAACGAGAAAAAGGAACAGGAGAGATGAGAGGGTGAGGATCATTCCTGCGGAGGAGAACCTCTCGTATTCTGGGGGTCTCTCGGGGCATTAGAGGGTCTGGCCAAGGCAGGAATGGGGGCGGCTGAGGGAAACAGTCGCATTCACTTGGCGAGCGGGCCCGGGGATTCTGCAGGAATTGGAGGGAGGGTTGGGCCGGGGCTGCGCTCACCTGCCGAGTAGGGCGCGGGCTGGTGGTCGCGTAGGGCGCCAAGCGCGCAGTTGGAGGAGCCGAGCGCGGGGCAGGGCGGCCCTGCCGCGGGGAAGGCGGGCCGCAAGGGGCTGTATTGGAAGCCGCCGGGCTGGCTGCAGGCGCCAAAGTCGCCGTAGGCGGACGCCTCCATGGCCGCCACGCACGAGTCGTACGAATTGAGGTAGGAGTAGTCCATCGGCCCGGGGGGCGGGGGCGGGGGCCGGGCCAGGCCGGGTCGGGGTCTGGGTCCGGGTCGAGGTCGGAAGGGAGGTTCGAGAGCCAGGCTCCGAGGACCCGAGGCCAGCTCTGAGCGCCCGAGAGCCCGCCCGCCCCGTCGCGGCCGCACTCAGCCCGGGTGCTACGCAAGTGCAGCCCGCCCGGCCCGCGCGCCTTTTAACGCGCAGGACCCCGCGGAGGGGGGCGAGGCGGGGCTAGCTCCGGCGGGGCGGGGCCTGGGACGCACAGACCCCGCCCCCAGCCGCCCCGACCCCCACCCCGAAGGGTCCCAGCCGCCCTCTTAGGGCTCTAGAGGTGTGGAGCTGGGATGCGCGGGACCCTATCCCAGGAGTGCCTATCCTGCCCCAATCCGGACCAGACCTTCGGTCTCTACACAGCGTCCGAGGCCAGAGGGTACTGACCCTTTTCCCGGGCCTCCCCACCTGCGGCCCCGCGGAAGGGCGGGGATGCAGGCCTGGCGGCGCTCGTGTGAAGAAGTTAATTCAATTCGTTCTGATAACCGAGTTATTCCGATCTGGCCCCTCAGCCCCGCCCCCAGCGAGGTCCCATCCCGGCGGAGACTGCGGAGGCGGCCCAGGAAGGGGGATGGAGACCGGGAAGAGACGGAGCCTGGGATGGGGACAGGGAGGGGACGTGGGTAGACAGAGGAAACAGAGACCGGGAGAAAAAGGGGCAGAAACAGTGATGGAGACAGGGACAAGAGATACAGGTAAACAGAGGGAGATAAGAACGGAACATACACAGCGAAAGACGGGATGGAGCGGGGACAGGGCAGAGACAGGAGATGAGGGTAAGAGAGAGACAGGAGGAGACAGGGACAGAGGGGGACGAGAAAGAGAGTGAGGTAGGCATGGAGACAGAAGGGGTCAGGATGAGACATGGACGGCAACCAGGACTGCGGTGGAGAGCAGGGGAGGGATGAGACAAAACAGAGGCAGGAATCGTGAGACAGACACATATGCCCAGGGACAGTCTCAGAGAGACAGGGCCAGGGACAGCCATAGGCGCGAGAGCAGGGGCTGAGGACGGAGAGAAAACGCCTCCGGGGAGCTTAGACACGAGGGCTGGAACGCAGAGGGGGCCCAGGGATGGTGCTGGAGGCTCTGGGGGGCTGCGGGGAGGGAGGGTCGTGGGAGCCAGGTCCTTCTACCCTGACTTGTCCCGAGGCCCACACGACCCTGCACCTTCAGGGCCCGCCTGCCTCTCCCTCCCCCAGTTCCCTCAGCTCCATCTGCGGTATGCGACCCTCTCCTGTGACCTTGGGCTCAGGATGTGATGGATGTCAGGAAGGGAGCGTACCCCGTGACCTCTTTATTGTTCTTCAGTCTCTTACCCCTGTTCTCCACGGCCCCCCCTTTTTTTCTCCAGGGAAACCACCTAGACTCAGTCTGCACCTGGCCCCGACATCCCTACACAGATTCAGTCACCAGCTCTCCCATGCTGTGGGACAGCGGGACACGTTCAGAATCCTTACCGTTGGGGAGCTCGTCCACTCAACCCCCAGCCTCCTCCACCGATCTTGGCAGGTCCTGTAGATGGGGAGTCTGAGACCCATGGAGAAGCCGCGGGAAGGGTGTGTCTTTGGTTCCAGCTGAAGTCCTTGGGGGTTGATATAAGGACTCCTGGAATTCTCCCCAGGTTTGTCAGGTCAGAGAGGAGTGCATCTTTCCTCAGGTAATCCCTCCCCCATCATCCCTTCTGGGCTTCGCAGGAGGCCCCTCCACCCCCAATCTCTGGAACCACTCCATGCCAGGGGATTTCTTCGAGGTTTCTCAGATTACCTCCTTTCAAATGTTTTTATCGTGACAAAATACACATAACATAAAATTTACCATCTTAGCCACTTTAAGCTCTAGTTCTGTGGTAGTAAATACATTCATATTTATGTATTAATACATCCATCTCCATAACTCTTCGAATCTTGTAAAATCAAAACTCTGTACCCGTTAAACAATACCTTCCACTTCCCCATCCTTCCTGCAAACCGCCATTCCTCTTTCTGTCTCTATGATTTTGTGTTTTTTTTTTTCAGACAGAGTCTTTCACTCCGTCACTCAGGCTGGAGTGCAGCAGCGAGATCATGGTGCAGTCTTGCCTTCCTTGGCTCAAGCGATCCTCCCGCCTCAGCTTCCTGAGTAGCTGGGACTACACGTGCACACCACCATGCCTAGTTAATTTTTAAATCTTTTGTAGAGTTGGAGGTCTCACTATGTTGCCCAGGCTGGTCTCTGTTATTTTGACTAGGGACCTCGTATAAGTGGAATCACACAGTATTTGTCTGTTTACTTATTTATTTTTGAGATAGTCTTACTCTGTCACCAGGGCTGCAGTGCAGAGGTGGGATCACAGCTCACTGCTGCCTTGACCTTCTGGGCTCAAGCGATTCTCCCGCCTCAGCCTCCCGGAGTATTGAGATTGCAGGAGTGAGCCTCCACACCCAGCCCAGTATTTGTCTTTTTGACTTATACTCCTTTTATATACCCCCTTTCCTTATCCATCCATCCATGGACATTTGGGTTGCTTCCACATTTTAGCTGTTGTGAATAATGCTGCTGTGAACATGGGTGTACACATATCTGCTTAAGATGTTTGTATCTGCTTTCAAATCTTTTCAATATATACCCAGAGGTGGAACTGCTGGATCATACAGTAATTCTCTTTTTGTTTTTCAAGGAACTGCCACAATGTTTTCCACAGAGGCTTTTCCATTTTCCATTCTCACCAGCAATGCACCAGTATTCTGATTTCAACACATCCTTGCCAACACTTGTTAATTTCTGTTTTTCTCAAATGACTTTTTGGGTCTAAACTTGTAGAGATTGAGACCTGCCAGCTCAGCTGCTTCAAAAGATTCTCCCTCCTGGTGTGAGAGGTGCACCTCTCCCCCTCAATAGATCCTCTACAGGGAGTACGAGGGATCTCAGAATTGGGAAATCAGATGGGGTAACTGCTCTCAGACCCTCCCATGGCTCTCCATTGCCCTCATGATCAAGTTCAAGCTCTTGCTGGCCGGCCATGTCCTCGATGCTAGCGCTCCAGCCTGCCTCCCCCTCATCTTGGCTTTCTTTGCAGCTGTCACACACTAATCTTTTAGTTCAGAGCTGTTCTCTCTGGCTGGAATGCCCACTTCATTCCCTGCCCTCCCATGCAAAACAAGCAAAAACAAACAAACCCAAGCCTGGTTGACTCCTGTTTATCCATTGGGTCTCAATTTGGGTATCACTGCTTCCTGGAAGCCTTCCCTGATGCCGCTAGACTAGGTTGGGCATCCTTGCCATGTCCCACAGTAGTACTTCCTCTCTTTTGGTCACTCAAATGACCTTGTTGAAGTGTTTGCAATACAGTGCAAGGTCTTGGGGCAGAACTATGTCATCTTGTTTCTCACTCACTCCCCAGCCCTACCGTGGTGCCTAGCCCGTCACTCTGCATGTCATAGGTCCTCTCATATCTGTTTGTCAAATGAATGGAATAGGCTACTCTGAAATCTTTGTGTTGGAAAATTCTGTCCTCGCTTCCAGGGAAGAAATTCTCATCCCCTGACTCCACTTTGCACTCTCTGAAGAGGGATCATCCTGCCCTCTTCATTTCCCCTCTCTCCAGGGACGGGAAACTTTTTCCCTTGTGGGTAGAGGTTTCTTCCAACCTCTGCCTGGAAGAAAGTCCTTCCTCATCTGAGGAACCTGCAGGTGGCCATACTCCTTCCCCAGTGAAGCTGACCAGCACTAGGAGCAACTGAAGCTTGCATTCAGGGACAAGCAGAGATATGAGGGGAGGCAGAGTCCCAGTGCTGCCTAAGGCCCTGACTCCAACTGTCTCAGAGACCATGATCTAACCCTGTCATTTGTTTTATTTTTTTCCCCCTTTTTTCTTTTCTCTCTTTTCTTTTCTTTTCTTTCTTTCTTTCCTTCTTTCTTTCTTTCTCTCTTTCTTTCTTTCCTCTCTTTTTTTTTTTTGAGACAGAGTCTTGCTCTGTTGCCCAGGCTGGAGTGCAGAGGCATGATCTTGGCTCACTGCAACCCCTGCCTCCCAGGTTCAAATGATTCTCCTGTCTCAGTCTCCCGAGTAGCTGGGATTACAGGCGCCTGCCACCATGTCCAACTAATTTTTGTGTTTTTAGTAGAGATGGGGTTTCACCATGTTGGCCAGGCTGGTCTCGAACTCCTGACCTCAAGTGGTCTACCCATCTCAGCCTCCCAAAGTGCTGGGATTACAAGCATGAGCCACCATGCCCGGCTTAAGCCCTGTCATTTCTACAGTTTGGTCCTTGACTCAATAAATTCCCTTCTATCTAAACTACTTTTAGTTGGGCTTCTGACACTTGCTACCAATAGTTCTGATCAATACAATCTTTAAAGACTTAACACATTTATAGGTAATCAAACAAACGGTAGTGGTGATTAGAAGCTTTATTGTAAAATGCTACAGGGTCAGCTGGGCAGGAACTGGCCTTTCCAGGCCTCAGGATGTGGAGTTGGGGTTTCTGTCCCTGCAGGCATCCGTTTGCATCTGCTGATCGGCATAGGAGCTGAGAAGCATTCCAAAGAAGTGTTTTAAACCATGTCCGCTATTGGGTTCAGACCTATATAGACAGGTCTTTCAGATGGCAGAGGTGAGGGAACTTTAGAAGCCAGCCTACACACATGTGCATGTGTGTGTGTGTGTGCGTGTGTGTGTGTGTGTGTGAGAGAGAGATAGGGGTAGGCAAAGGGGCTTCCTGAGAACTCACCATCAGAGAAGAAGGAGACAGGCAGAGTGGGAAGGACTCTGCAAGGGCCTCATACCAGAGCGACTGGTGGTTGAGAGTCTGATATGGGGAGCTCATCCTGACTAAGGCCTCCACCCCCAAAATGTGTGTACTCCTGGGGGAGCTAAAAATGCTCTGGCATGAAACATTGTCACTGCAATCTTGCTGCGAAGCCTCCTTGCAGAGCAGGACAGCTTCACTTCCAAGAATGATGACAAATTCTGGAGCCTGGTTGCTGGGTTCCAACTCTGGTTCCACCATTGATGAGCTATGTGACTTAGGGTAAGTTATTCAACCTCTCTGTGCCTCAGTTTTCTCATCTGTAAACTAGTTTTTGTTTGTTTTTAAGAGACAGGATGTCTCTTTGTTGCCCAGGAGTGCAGTGGCATGATCACTGCATCCTCGAACTTCTGGGCTCAAGTGATCCTCCTGCCTCAGTCTCTCCAGTAGCTAGGACTACAGGCATAGGCCACCATGCCCAGCTTAAATTAGTTTATTTTATGATTAGATGAATTAAAGTACATAAAGTGTTGGAATAGTGCCTGGCACATTAAATAAATCAGTTATTTAACCACCACCACCACGACAACCCCTTCTCCCTCTTTTTAAATTTTTTTAAAATTTTTATTTTTAAACCCAAGCTGACTTTAATAGGAATTTAAAAATTTTTAAATATATCTCTGGCAAAGAATAATGCAGGGGTAAGGATCTAGGCACAGTCTAACATCTCTCTGAGGCCTCCACACAGGCCCCTCAAACTGTACCCACTCTGACCATGCACCACCTTCCACAGACCTGGTCCCGCAGCTGTCCCTTCCTTTGGGGAAGTGGGGAAGGGATGGCTTTAGGGGGATGCAGAGTCCATCCCTCAGCCATGCCATCTGCCCCACTTCTTAGGACTTCCTGGGATTGACTGTCCTTCCCTTGACTCCCCCATCCCTCTGGTTCCCTGGTCTCACATGGCATGGCCCCTCCCACCCTCTGGCTTCTGCTGGTTCTAACCATTTTCTCTGATCCCTAGTGCCACCTCCCCATGGTCCTCCTCAGCAACTTCAGCCTTGCCCTCCTTCTCAGGTAGGGACCTCTGACTTGACCCCAGTCCTGTCAGTCCCTACTCTAGAGAGCCTACAGTCCCAGCTCCCTGAAGCCCCACTCTCCAGGACCTGGCTGTACAGAGCTGAGTTGTGGCTTTCGCTGCTACTGCCAGTTGCAGTACTAGGTTCAGGGAAGGCTGGGCCCTGGGACTTGGGAGCAGGGAGGGTCTTTGTGCTCTGGGTGGGTGGCACAGCATAGTCATCAGGCAGGGTTGTAGGGGAGCTCATAGCTCTCCTACTTCACCTGAGCTTGGCATCCCCACACATCCTTGGGCTCCTAAGGCAGATCATAAAGGCTCTGGGGAAGGGCTGGGACCAGGCCCTCAGGTTCAACATAGATGGGATCCTGTTTGGAGTCCATCAGCTTGGCCTTCAGCAACTGCTGCTGCTCATGTCCGTACAAGTCCCAATAGAGAGGTTTCTTCCATTGTACTCCCTCTCCTGCCCGAGCAAGGGTGCTGTCCAAGAAGTCTGAGTATAGGGAGTGCTGGGATGGGCCTGAAGCGATGCACAGGGAGTCTAAGGGCTCAGCATACAGGGCTGGGGGGCTGTCAAGAAGCCCTTGGGGGCCAGGTAGGGAAGGGAATTTCCCCTTTGCCACCTCCCCTTCTTGGGAGTCAGCTCTGAGAACATTCTGACCCTGTCTGCCTTTCCCTGGGTCTTCTGCCAGTGGATGGCAGTCTCACCTGCCTGGAAGATGTCATTTCCCTGTGCTGTCTGGAAGGTGAAGGTTCCAGGGCCCAGGAGGCAGTGGCACTGGCCTCAAAAGAGAACATGACCTTGTCCTGGCCATAGCAATGCAACAGAGTATAGGGCCAGGACAGGACAGCTCCAGTATCTGACTCTGGGCCCCCATGGTCAGGAGAGTCACCCTCTCACCCTCCAACCCTCAGCAAATAGAGGCATGCAGGCCACAGTGCTCAGCCGCCTCAGTCCTCTGCACCATTACCCAGAATTGGGATCCTTCCCAGGTGTGGCTGCACAAGGAGTTCTCCAGCATCTCCAGGGCAGAAAGCTCAGGTGGGTTGTTGGTAGGTTCCAGAATCCAGCTGCCTTTCCGAAAGGGGTTTTGGCAGTGTCTGCATCCAGGCTGCACTGGACAGCACATCAACAGCCAGCAGGTGCTAGTGCTGTGCAGTGTCCAGGCGGAAGGCAGTGGCGCTGGGCTCAGGGGGGCTCTCCACAGCCACGGGGGCCAAACTCACACACTTCACCAGATGGATCACCTTGCAGTACAGGCAGCACGAGCTCCCTCAGCTGCTCCCAGAGCTCAACCCCTTATGGTCAAAGAACTTGAGCCACGCTACGCCACGGGGACTGGCCAGGTAGAGCACAGCCCAGGTCTTCCTCCACCTCTTGGTCCCAAAGTGCTCACTCTGCAAAAAGAGTGGCCCTTCCATCACAGCTCCATCCATGGCCCCCAGCGGTTCCTTCCCCGCTTCTCCCTCTTATCAAGTGACTGAGTACTATGGCACTGACAGATCCACACCAGACTCTGGCCAGGCTCCCTCTGATCTGTTACTCCTGATGCTTGCATATATAACCCAGACACGATGCACCACAGCATCACCTTTACCTGAAAGAGTTCAGAAGGCATCAGGGCCCTCCAGAATTACCCAGCCTGATGCCTTCATTTTTGCAGACGAAGAGACCAAGGCCCAGCGAGGGATCCCATAGAAAGAGTAAAAGTAAAACCAATGAGCATGTGTCAGAGGAGGAGTCCCCCACAGCAGGAACGGCACGTAAGAGGATTCTTGGGGACAGATACAGTGGGGACGGCCCTGGATCTTCTGCTTTGGTCCCTGCTATGACATTAACTTAGTCTGTGAGCTCAGGCAGTGGAAGCAGATGAGGAAGGACCCCTGTCCTGGAGAACTCTTTCTGCCAGTGTTCATTTGGAGAGTGGTATCCTGGGGATTCCCAGGTGCCACCACCTTATTCTCACTTCTGCCAGCAACACTGATCTTAGCCTCCCCTCAGAACTCTGAGCAAGAATGTCCTGGGCTCAGAGTGTGGCCACCGCGCTGGCTTCTTACTCCAGTGCACTCCTGTCAGCCCTCTGGGGGAGCACACGGAGTAGCAGCTCTTCCCTACCACCGAAATGCATCTTTGTACCCTCCAAAATGATGTCTTCAGTGTCATTGTTATTCAATTATGATCAGAAGCCGAGCTTGATCAGACGTTCAATCTAACTTCTATTAAGTCGTGAAACTCCTTTTTTTTTTTTTTTGAGACGGAGTTTTGCTCTTGCTGCCCAGGCTGCAATGGTGCGATCTTGGCTCACTGCAACCTCTGCCTCCCGGGTTCAAGCGATTCTTCTGCCTCAGCCTCCCGAGTAGCTGGGATTACAGACATGCGCCTCCATGCCAAGCAAATTTTGTATTTTTAGTAGAGATGGGGTTTCTCCATGGGGTTTCTCCATGTTGATCAGGCTGGTCTCAAACTCCTGACCTTGGGTGATCCGCCCACCTCGGCCTTCCAAAGTGCTAGGATTACAGGCATGAGCCACTGCACCCAGCCAAGTCATGAAACTTCTCTATCAGTGAAAAGTTAACACATTGTCTGGTCCTGCTTAAGGACAAGAACTTTTACCCCCCATCTATCTACCAACTTCATAAGCAGCCATATTTCAAGTCTCTATTCTCTGCTGCTGGGACTATCTGGTCCAGGGAGGGTGAGAAGCAAACACATCTATTGTATATGATCCTGACCTTTCTATCAGAATCCATAGTCTTTTGCTCATCCCTCTGTTATGAGGACAACACTTGCTGACCATTCTCCCTACCAGTACCTTAGGTCACACAGTCTTCCTTTTTGTTCTTAGCTTCTAGCTTCTAGCATCAGGGCTTTCCAGGCCCCCAAATGGCCAGCCATCAGGGATCCCTGAAGAATGAGGAAAGACCTTAATCCAGTTCTACAAACATTTTTTTGAGTGTCCAATCCATGATGGACCCTCATGAGGCACTGGACACATGGGAATATGTTCATCTTGGATGCTTTCTTTCTTTCTTACCTTTTTCTTTCTTTTTTTCTTTTTTTTTTTGAGATGGAGTCTAGCTCTGTCACCTAGGCTGGAGTGCAATGGTACAATCTCGGCTCACTGCAACCTCTGCCTCCCTGGCTCAAGCGATTCTCCTACCTCAGCCTCCTGAGTAGCCGGAATTATAGGCACGCGCCACCTTGCCTAGCTAATTTGTGTATTTTTTGTAGAGACGGGGTTTCACCGTGTTGCCCAGGCTGGTCTTGAACTCCTGACCTCAGGTGATACACCCGCCTCAGCCTCCCAAAGTGCTGGGATTATAGGTATGAGCCACCATGCTGGCGGGATGCTTTCTTTAAGGATTTCCCAGTCTGTTGGGCACATGGGAACTTATCTGGGGAGAGGGGGGATTTCTCTTCAGAATGTCTTAGTTGTTGGTGTAAGAGAATGGTACAGAGAAGTTTTGTTGATTCCTTTAAAAAGGGGAAAGAGAAAAAGTTTAACCCTACCAACCTTGCCATGCTCTGACAAGCTTATCCAGGTGACATAGTTTGGCTGTGTCCCCACCCAAATCTCATCTTGAATTGTAGCTCCCATAATTCCCACGTGTTGTAGAGGGACCCGATTGGAGGTAATTGAATCACAGGGGTGGGTATTTCCTGTGTTGTTCTTGTGGTGAATAGGTCTCTTGAATAGTCTCACGAGATCTGATGGTTTTATAAATGGGAGTTTCCCCTGCGCAAGCACTCCTGTCTACCGCAATGTGAGATGTGACTTTGTCCCTTATTTGCCTTCCGCCATGATTGTGAGGACTCCCCAGCCATGTGGAACTGTGAGTCCATTAAACCTCTTTCCTGGCTGGGTGCAGTGGCTCATGCCTGTAATCCCAGCACTTTGGGAGGCTGAGGCGGGTGGATCACCTGAGGTCAGGAGTTCCAGACCAGCTTGGCCAACGTAGTGAAACCCCATCTCTACTAAATATACAAAAATTAGCCGGTATGGAGGTGCCCTGCCTGTAGTCCCGGCTACTCTGGAGCCTGAGGGAGGAGAATCACTGGAACCTAGGAGGCGGAGGTTGCAGTGAGCTGAGATCATGGCACTGCACTCCAGCCTGGGTGACAGAGTCAGACCCCATCTCAAAAGAAAAAAAAAAAAGTTTTTTTTTCTTTTATAAATTATCCAGGCTCAGATATGTCTTTATCAGCAGTGTGAGAACAGACTAATACACCAAGTTATTGTGCATGGGAAGGAACCTGCCAATGGGCTGCCATAGTGAACAATTATGGAGTAGTTATCCAGCACCATTCTTCCTTCTTGGGAACTGTTACGTCCATCTAGATGGCTCCCCAGGGACCATTGCTTTTACATAATCCTTCCCTCAGTCATAATTGGCCTAGGTGTGGACCCTTTTCAAAGATGGGTCAATAAAACCTTTCCTTACCATTTTTTCTTATTTGAACTTAGAAACAAGTCATTCTTTTGTTTTTTTGTTTGTTTCTTTGTTTTTGCTTTTTAAGAAATAGAGTCTTTCTTAAAGACTGAAGTCTTTAAGACTTCACAGGCTGAAGTTCAGTGGTGCAATCATAGCTCATTGCAGCCTTGACTTCCTGTGTTCAAGGGATCCTCCCACCTCAGCCTCTCAAGTGGCTGGGACTATAGGTATATGCCACCACAGCCAGCTAATTAAAAAAATTTTTTTTTTCTGTAGAGTTGTGCTATATTGTCCAGGCTGGTCTCAAACTTCTGGGCTCAAGTGATCCTCCCGCCTTGGTCTCCCAGTTCCCTGGGATTATAGGTGTGGACCATCATGCCTAGCCCAAGCCATTCTTTTTTGAATGGTGAAAGCTATAAATATGAAAAACAGGAACTGTCTGCAAGCATATTCTCCATCATGAAGAGAAGAAAGGTGCTCTGCAGTGAAGAAAGCAGAAATAAAAAGTTGAAGCAAAAGATAAAGACAATTCTATTAGGATTTAAGTCCCTAGTTCCAGTTATTCCTGAGACATCTTGCTTTTTTTTTGCAAATTAGTTGTTCAGCCCCTTATTGGATTTTATTACCTAATACAGTTTTCTTTATGTTTAATCTAGTTCACGTTGGATTTCTGTCACTTCCAAGCAAAGGAATCCCAATTTAAAAATCGGTACAAGGTATGGAGTGGTGCACATGGCAGAACCTAAAATATGGAACTGGCCCTGTTGATATTGAGGGTGGGATCCAGTAAGAGTCCCTCCATCCCGAGTCTGGAAGTGAGCTGTTTGTTAAGTGACGACTGAAGCAGCTGGGGAAATGACTGCATGGTGTCTTTTAGAACAACCTCCCTTGTCTCTACCCTGTGGTTGCAGCTTCAGAGGATTCAGTAGGAACATGGCAAAATATTGGAGCACATTGTCTACACTTGGCAACCCCAGGAAGATGCTTCCAGGGAGGGACAAGCACATGACTAGCAGCATGACAATTTGTAACTCTGGTGAGGCCTCCTCTGCCTGGGGCCGGCAATCCAACGTGGCTGCAGGAGAATAATCATGTGCTTTGCAGACTGGCTGCAGGCAGATTCCGTGCACACCCTAAAGTGAATGCATTGAATAAGAAAGGGGGACTGTCTGAAATGGGGATATCTGGGATAAGCTAGAGGAATCAGGGACCTGTGACTCTCCCAGTTCCCGCTTGGCACCCTGGCCTGACAGTAAGGGTCAACATTTGTTTTTCTTTTTTTGGCATCTGGCATCTGAAACCACTTCTAAGGTAGGGAAATTCCCCATCTAATAGATACCAGATACTTGTTTTCTGAACTTCCCTCACAACCAGGGTGTAGACATTTGACCTTTTCTCAGCCGGTCCCATACACAGATCACAGACTAAGCTAAGAAATCTGTAGCTAAGGAAGTGAGGATTCAGAGACCCTCAAAACTCCCTCCAGGGACAATGGGCTTGTAGTAAGACCTAGTTCTAGAGGCAGCAGGGACCCTACAGAGCTTGCTCTTGGCAGCAGGAAGGGGCAGTGGTGGCAGCATTGTCCTCCTGGAGAAAACCCTGTGCTTAATTTAAGGCATTGTTCTGGTTTCATGTGTGGCTCTCTATCTGGTTCTAGTTCCTATAATTCTCTGAGCTACCTAATATCTTTTATACAGTTAATAAATTTTTTTTTTGCTTAAATAAGATGGAGTTGGTTTTGTTGCTTGTAACTAATGACTCTGACTAATATATAAATTGGTACTAGATTGATTGAAGGCATCGGACTTTCAGAGAAATAGCTGGAATCTAGGAATGGTTGTGTGGCCTGATGGGGACTAAAGGTAATGAAAATCCAGAGATGGGGTGGCACTTGGTGGCAAAATAGCTCATCCACTTATTACTAGTGGTTACTTGGAATGAAGTGTCCATTGAGAATACAGACTTGGGGGACTGTCTGACATGAGTCTGAAGGGAATGAGGAACAAATGGATTGTGAGGTGGTGTGGACAGCTTAAAGCGAGAATGAAAACATCAAAGTTTGCTCTCACTCTGTCCTGTGTGAGAACTAGAGCGTTGTTTGGAAGAGGGACATGATGGGGTGGTTATGTATGGGAGAATTTGGATGACTGAGAGCTCTGAGCTTCTATGAGCTAGGGCTAGGTTGGATACCACCTAAGGGAAAATCCAAAATAACAATGGTATGAACAAAATAATAGATTCTTCTTCTTCATTAAAAATAAATCTGTGGGTAGGGATTCCAGTGCTGGTGTGGCTATTCCATGGGCATCAGCGCCTCCTACTCCTTCCTTCTTTTTGTTTTCTCTTCCTAGAGTGTAGTTTCTATCCTCAAGCTTACCTAATGTTCTACGATAGCTGTTGGAGTTCCAACCATCACATCCACATTCTAGGAAGCCAGAATGAAGAAGAAAGCAAGCAAAAAGTACATCTCTCAGTCAGACATATCCCCATAAGGAAGCTCTTAGAGGCTCCGTGCAGCACTAATGTTTACTTCGTATTTGCCTGAATTTAGTCGTATGAGCATATCAAAATGAAAGGGAGACTAGAAAAAGGCATGATTTTTAACTGGGCACATTAGTATCCCAAATGAAATAGGGTCTTCATTGCTGAGGAATAAGGAGAGAATGGTTATCAGGCAGGGATGTTACCCATTGCTGCATAACAATTACCCCACAACTTACCAGTGTAAAACAATACACATTTATTATGTAATAGTTTCTGTGCATCTGGAATTTAGGAACAGCTTACCTGAGTACCCTTCTTCAGGGTCTCTTCCAAGGCTACAATGAAGGTGTCAGATCTGCAGTCTCAAATGAGGGCTTGGCTAAGGCCAGGTCTGCTTCTAAGCTCATGCACATGGCTCTTTTTAGGGCTCAGTGCCTCAAGACCAATTGGACTGAATGGCTCTGTTTCTTATCAAATGTTGGCCAGAGGTCACCCTCAGTTTCTTGCACTGTGGACCTCCCCATCAGGACAAGCATGTTAGAAGGGTCAGAGGGAATGCCAGCAAGACAGAAGGCGGCCTTTTGTAACCTAATCTTGGAAATCACATCCTGTCATTTTTGCCATATTCTGCTCCTTAGAAGTAAATTACTAGCCAGGTGCAGCAGCTCACATCTATAATCCCAGCACTTTGGGAAGCTGAGGCAGGAGGATTACTTGAGCTCAGGAGTTTGAGGTCCTGAGTAACATAGCAAGACACCATCTCAACAGAAAGTATAAAAATTAGCCAGGCGTGGTGGCATGCACCTGTAGTCCCAGCTATGCAGGAGGCTGGGGCAGGAGGATTGCTTGAGCCCAGTAGTTCCAGGCTGCTAGTGAGCTATGATCACACTATTGCAACTGGGTGCACTTACCGAAGAGTCTGGATTCCATGTGTCAGTTCTAATAGCTGGGGGTAGTCTTAATAACATTTATTTATTTATTTATTTATTTAGAGACAGAGTATCATTCTGTCACTCAGGCTGGTGTGCAGTGGTGCAATCTAGGCTCACTGCAACCTCTGCCTCCCAGGTTCTAGTGATTTTCTTGCCTCAGCCTCCCAAGTAGTAGCTGGGATTACAGGTGTGCACCACCATGCCCGGCTAATATTTTTTGTATTTTTAGTGGAGATGGGGTTTCACCGTGTTTGCCAGGCTGGTGTCAAATTCCTGACCTCAAGAGATCCACTCGCCTTGGCCTCCCGTGCTGGGATTACAGGCGTGAGCCGCCACACCCGGTCTAATGACTTTTTAAAAAAGGATGAGTTAATTGTTTTCTAGAGCCTATAATAACATTTTATTATTTACTTTATCACATATTCATCCACCTATTCTTCTGTCAATCCACTGTATTTTTTGAATGCATTTCAGAGTAAGTTTCAGACATCCATGTGCTTGGCCTCTAAATACTTCAGTGTGCATATTATTATGTTGAAAAATTGTTGGCTTTAAGAAAGTGTTAGACCTTTTCCTAAAGGGTTGTGCCATTTTACACTTCTACCAATGATGTATGTGAATTCTTGTTTCATATCCTCTTGAACATTAAATAGTGTCAGTCTTTTTAATTTTATTCATTCTGATGGATATGTATAGTGGATTTAATTGCTTTTTCAGTTGGTTGACTGAAACCCGAATTCCATGATGAAGTTAAATGAAATTGAGATGCCAAGAATCCTTTGGTAAAATGTGGAAGAAAGAATCCAAAGAATTAGGGAGATGGGAATTTGGTGTGGGTTTATAAGTGTAACTCATTTACTCCTAGCTCTGTCCCTTGGGAGGGCCCAGGGGACATTCTCTTCACCAAGGCATTGAGAAATATATTTGTGAGAGTGATGGTATCTTCAGAAAGTGCTGTAATAACCAGTTTCTGTAGGTCAGGGATATTGGGGGAAGACACTACAGATGAAACGGCCTCCCTGATTTCTTTCTTTTCTTTTCTTTTCTTTTTTTTTTTGAGACAGGATCTTGCTCTGTTGTCCAGGCTGTAAGTGCAATGGCATGATCATGGCTCACTGCAACCTCTGCCTCCTGGGCTTGAGCGATCCTCCTACCTCAGCCTCCCAAGTAGCTGGGACTGCAGGTGCATGCCACCATGCCCAGCTAATTAAACATATATATATTTTTTAGAGACAGGGTCTTGCTATGTTGCCCAGGCTTTCCTTGAGCTCCTGGTTTTAAGCTATCTTCCTGCCTCAGCCTCCCAAAGTGCTGAGATTGCAGGCATGAGCCACCACTCACTGCGTAGGCGCCCTCATTTCCACCAGCATGATGGCACCCTAGGGTTGTGAGGGTGGGGTAGGGTCCTTCACTGCCAGGGGCAAGCTGGGTGTGGTTACTCTGATTGCCAACTGCTCTGAGTGGTCTGACCTGCAGAGATCTTTGCTGGTTGATCATTTTGAGATCACTGAGTCCCTAGGACTAAAGAATATGGGCAGTTCACTAAGATTCTAACTGACTTGTAAAACCCAAAACTCTCTGGAACTGGTGAAGAGGACTCACTTAAGACAATAGAGTGGGGAATAATGGAGTTATGATCTCTCACTGAATTTCCTGTCCTGGGTTAGTTCACAGACTTAGAGCCTCATGAATGGGGTGAAGGCAAGTTTACTTGAGCAAGAAGGATTTATAAATACCTCCATGTATATTCCTTTTTTTTTTTTTTTTTTGAGACGGAGTCTCGCGCTGTGTCACCCAGGCTGGAGTGCAGTGGCGCGATCTCGGCTCACTGCAAGCTCCGCCTCCCAGGTTCACGCCATTCTCCTGCCTCAGCCTCCGAGTAGCTGGGACTACAGGCGCCCGCCACCACGCCCGGTTAGTTTTTTGTATTTTTAGTAGAGACGGGGTTTCACCGTGTTAGCCAGGATGGTCTCGATCTCCTGACCTCATGATCCACCCGCCTCGGCCTCCCAAAGTGCTGGGATTACAGGCTTGAGCCACCGCGCCCGGCCCCTTTTTTTTTTTTTTAAAGACAGAGTCTCACTCTGTCATCCAGGCTGGAGTGCAGTGGCATGAATTCCAGCTCACTGCAACCTCCGCCTCCCAGGTTCAAGCAATTCTCCTGCCTCAGCCTCCTGAGTAGCTGGCATTACAGGTGCCCGCCACCACGCCCAGCTAATTTTTGTGTTTTTAGTAGAAACGGGGCTTCACCATGTTGGCCAGGCTGGTTTAGAAATCCTGACCTCAAGTGATCTGCCTGCCTTGATCTCCCAAAGTGCCGGGATTACAGGTGTGAGCCAGGGCGCCTGGCCCCCTTTGTATTCCTTATAGGCATCCTCAGAAAGGCCTCTGGTCATTTTCCAGGATAACTATTGTGGGTTTAATTGTGTCTCCCCAAAAGATATATTGAAGTTCTGGTCCCCAGTACCTATGAAATAGGTGAACTTATTTGGAAATAGTTTATTTACAGATGCAGTCAGGTTAAGGTGAGGTCATACTGGTTTAGCCCTAATCCAATGACAGTCTCCTTAGAAGTTTGTTGTTGTTGTTGTTGTTGTTTTTAACCTTATAAGAAGGGAGAAATTTGGACACAGAGGGAACACCATGTGAAGATGGAGAATAAATTTCTGTTGTTTCAGGCTACGTAGTGTATAGTATTTTGTTATGGCAGCCCTAGGAAATGGATCCAGTAACTGTGACCTTGGGAGTGTTGGACATTGGCTCTAATGCTAATCTTTGGAGTTGTAGTTGGCACAGTGATTAATGAATCACTCAGAGTGAATGAAGACTTATGGAGTCAAGTGATAAATTGACTTTTGATTTTTTTCTGAGACAGGGTCTTGCTATGTTGCCCAGGGTGGAGTGCAGTGGCATGATCATAGTCCACTACAGCCTTGAACTCCTGTACTGAAGCCATCCTCTTGCCTCAGCCTCCTGATTAGCTGGAACTACAGGTGTGTGCCACCATGGCTAGCTACTGTTTTTTTTTTTTTTCAGTTTTTCTAAAGATGGGGTCTCACCATGTTGTCTATTCTGGTCTCAAACTCCTGGGCTCAAGTGATCCTCCTGCCTTGGCCTCCCAAAGTGCTAGGATTACAGGTGTGAGCCACTGTGCCCAACTGCAAATTTTGATTTTAGTCTACCTTACTGTCACCCCAGTTCTTAAACCCATTTTCCCATGATTTCTTTAGTTCCCGAGTGTATAGTTAGACTAGATATATTCAGCAAACAGCAGAATCCCCATGTTTCTTCAGTCCATGGAATATGGCCACTATGGTTGAAAGGGCCAAGCAAAAGCACTAAACCTTCCTCCCTATTGAAATTATAAACAAAGAGGAATAATGTCTTGCTGGGGGAAATGCGAGATTAGTGCAACCATCAAAGATCTGAAAATTTAGAAGTGAAAATTCTTGTTACTTACCCATTTAATTTACCTGTTTGGCTCATGAAGAAGTCGGAAGGGCCTTTGAGAATGACGGTGGATGATTGAAAGGTTAAGACAGGTGATGACTCCAGTTGCATTGCTCTTGTAGATGTAGTTTCTCCACTAGAGCAAATCAACAGCGCCTCTGCCACCTGCAATAAAGTTATTAACTTGCAAATGTTTTTTCCGTATTTCAATAAGCAAAGAAGACCAGAGGTAATTTTGTTTATCTTGGCAGGGGTAGAAGTACATTTCCACTATTTTGCTTCAAGAACTATGTCAGCTGTCTGCCTCTGTGCCACAATTTAGTACACAGGGACTTTGATAATCTTAAAGTCTCATAGCACATTACACTGGTGAACTATGATTATGATAAAGTGCTGATAAATCCTAAATATCAGAAAGTACTGGGTACCCTGAATGCCTTAGTGAGTTGTTGTTGTCAGTGTTTTGGATTTAAGCCATTCTAGTAGGTGCAGAGTGATAGCTCATTTATTGTTTTAATTTGCAGTTCCCTGATGACATATAATGTTGAGCATCTTTTCATGTATTTATTTGCTGTCTGCACGTATCCTTTGGTGAGGTGTCTGTTCCTATGTTTTGCTGATTTTTAAATCAGGTGATTGTTTCTTTATTGTCGAGTTTGAAAGGTTCTTGTATATTTTGGACACTAGTCCTTTATATGTGTTTTACAAAGATTTTATCCCAGTTTGTGGCTTATCTTCATTCTCTCAAAAGCATCTTTTGCAGAATAGAAGCTTCTATTTTAGTAAAGTCTAACATATACTTCTTCTTTCATGAATTGTGCTTTTGGTGTTGTATTAAAAAAATCATCAACATCTTCATTTGTATAGTAGTAAGTAAACTTTAAAAATAGTAAAATAAATAAATAAATAAATACATAGAAAATCATCACCAAACCCAAGGTCATCTAGATTTTATCTTATGTTATCTTCTAGGAGTTCTATAATTTTGCATTTTTTTTTTCTTGAGATGGACTCTTGCCCTGTCTCCAGGCTGGGGTGCAGTGGTGTGATCTTGGTTCACTGCAGCCTTCACCTGCCGGATTCAAGCAATTCTCCTGCCTCAGCCATCTGAGTAACTGGGACTACAGTTGCATGCCACCACACCCAGCTAATTTTTGTATTTTGAGTAGAGACGGGGTTTCACCAAGTTGGCCAGGATGGTCTCGATCTCTTGACTCCATGATCCTCCCACCTCGGCCTCCCAAAGTGCTGGGATTACAGGTGTGAGCCACCTCGCCCGGCCTGCATTCTATTTTTAGGTCTGGTCCATTTACATATATTATTCTTTTCTTTTTCTTTTTCTTTTTGTTTTTGAGACAGAGTCTCATCTGTTGCCCAGAATGGAGTGCAGCGGTGTGATCTCGGCTCACTGCAAGCTCCGCCTCCCGGGTTCAAGCGATTCTCGTGCCTCAGCCTCCCAAGTAGCTGGATTACAGGTGTGTGCCACCACATCTGGCTAATATTTGTATTTTTAGTAGAGATGGGGTTTCACCATGTTGCCCAGGCTGGTCTTGAACTCCTGGCCTCAAGTGATCTGCCCACCTTGGTCTCCCACCCACAATGCTGGGATTAACAGGTGTGAATGAACCACAGCATCCAGCCTTGCAGGTATTATTTCTATTCCCATTTTAGGGATGAGAACAATTGAGTTGTAGAGAGGTTAGGTGATTTACATAATGTCTTAGGGGCTAGCAAATGGCAGAACTGGGATTTAATCCCACGCAGCATGTTCTTTCATTATGAGGAAAGATACATCTTGATATGTAAATTTATTCTATATATTGACTTCCAATTATGAATGTTTTTCACTCACATCACCCAAGCCATAAGTTTTTCTCCCTCTAGTATCCCAATATGCCATATTTCACTAAGTCTAAGACATCATGGATTATAAGACACACCTTTATATACCACTAAGAAAGATAAAAATTACAAAAAAGCACAATACTTTCTTATCATTTAGAACTTTTGTCTTACATTTATTGAAAGAATTCTTTTAGACTTTAGATGTATAATTTGTTATATATCACTCTTATGCATGCATGCAATAAAAATAAAAGCAAATTAATTGGTAAAAGTATTTCTAAAACTCCTTTGCATAAAATAAAATAAAAATTTTATTTTTTAATTTTTATTATTTTTTAATTTTTATTTTATTTTTTGAGACGGAATCTCGTGCTGTCACCCAGGCTGGAGTGCAGTGGTGAGATCTCAGCTCACCACAACCTCTGCCTCCCGGGTTCAAGTGATTCTCCTGCCTCAGCCTCCTGAGTAACTGAGATTACAGGCATGCGCCACCAGGCCTGGCTAATTTTGTATTTTTAGTAGAGATGGGGTTTCTCCATGTTGGTCAGGCTGGTCTCGAACTCCCGACCTCAGGTGATCTGCCTGCCTCGGCCTCCCAAAGTGCCAGGATTACAGGCGTGAGCCACCGCTCCTCGTGTCCCATTTTTAAAAATTGTTATTAAAAAATTTTTTTTTAAATTTTAAATAAAATAGAAATGGGGGTCTCACTCTGTTGCCCAGGCTGGTATCAAACTCCTGGGCTCAAGTGATCCTACTGCCTCAGCCTCCCAAAGTGTTAGGATTACAGGCGTGTGCCACCATGCCGGGCCCAGAGTCCCATTCTTTTTAATCATTTTTTAATCTCCAAAATGTTGTTGCCCATGCTTTTTTTTTTCCTTTTGAAACAAGGTCTCACTCTGTCACTCAGGCTGGAGTGCAGTGGCGCGATCTCTGCTTACTACAACCTCCTCCTCCTGGGCTCAAGCAATTCTCCTGCCTCAGCCTCCTGAGTAGCTGGGATTATAGGCATACACCACCATGCCCAGCTAATTTTTTTACATTTTTAGTGGAGATGGGGTTTCACCATGTTGGCCAGGCTAGGCTAGTCTCGAACTCTTGACCTCAGGTGATCCACCTGCCTCACCTTCCCAAAGTGCTGGGATTACAGGCATGAGCCACTGCGCCTAGCCATACTTTTTAAAACACAATATCCTACTTCATAATTTCAAGACTATTGGTGATACTCTTGAAAAAGAGAGATCCACTATTAACAGTGAGATTTTCTCCCAAACAACTAATATTCATTCTACAAGTTCTGATACTGGCACTTTCTTGATTTTATCAGAAGGTATGTGTGAAAACTTTCTAGACAATAAACA
Source organism: Papio anubis (assembly GCF_008728515.1). Taxonomy (NCBI): domain Eukaryota; kingdom Metazoa; phylum Chordata; class Mammalia; order Primates; family Cercopithecidae; genus Papio; species Papio anubis. The sequence continues at coordinate 62,179,453 of NC_044987.1, read as the reverse complement.
ACACTCATATTCTTTCCTCGAATGGTCCTTAAGTGGACTAAAATGCTCAGGAGTGGCAGTTATCCAGTCATGCCACCAGGAATAACAATCCCATGTAGGCGTGGCAGTGGCATCTCTGCCATGGCCACTTCCTGGCTAACAGTGATTCTGATGGTTCTCGATTTCAGATGTTCAGATTTCAGTTTTGATAACACCTGTGTCTTGGGATCCATGAAACAAACAGTAGTCGTATACCAGTTTTATCAAAATTTAGTTGTACTTTATGTCTTAATAATATTTATGTCTTAAATATATGTATCATATATTTACCGTGATTATTTTAACTTCTTTGTACCAATTTTTGCTTTCCCTGGAATTAATAGTTGTCTTTTAAAAATTTGCTTAGTTTTCTAAGTTGCTATCATTATCACTCTTCTAAGGAATTGTAAACCCTTAGAGATACTCTTTTCCACACAGTCAGACATATTAGGTCTTCTATCAGTCCCCTTTTTTTTCCTGGAGACTTCTCTTCTGGAGCTTTCTGAGGTCAGCTGGATAATTATTCCCAGTTCTTCACTTCCTCTCTATTACAGAATGATACGCCCATGCTTTTTGCCATGAACTTTGCAGTATCTCCCATTAGAGTAGGGGGAGTATATTTCCCTGCTCCACTGATGGTGAGCATGGCCCTGTGACTTGCTTTGGGCCAAGAATGGTAATAGACACGAGAGGAGCAGAGGATTAAAATGTGCCTGTGTAACCTGGCTTGCTTCTTGAGGTTCTGCAGTTCACTATGACAAGTACAAGGCCTGGGTAGATGTTGGTTCAAGGAGAATGAGAAAACATGGGGAAAAGACCTTAACAGGAACCTCATTCTAGAGCCAAGCCCAACTGGGTCCAGCTGTATTGACTGAACCCTCGTCAGAATGCAGAGTCATGAACATGAATCATCTTTGTTGTCTTAAGCCACCAAGATCTTGAGGTTTCCTTTTACTACGCTCGCCGTCACTGGCCATCAGAGAAATGCAAATCAAAACCACAATGAGATACCATCTCACACCAGTTAGAATGGCATTCATTAAAAAGTCGGGAAACAACAGGTGCTGGAGAGGATGTGGAGAAATAGGACCACTTTTACACTGTTGGTGGGATTGTAAACTAGTTCAACCATTGTGGAAAACAGTATGGTGATTCCTCAAGGATCTAGAACTAGAAATACCGTATGACCCAGCCATCCCATTACTGGGTATATACCCAAAGGAATATAAATCATGCTGCTATAAAGACACATGCACACATGTATTTATTGAGGCACTATTCACAATAGCAAAGACTTGGAATCAACCCAAATGTCCATCAGTGACAGACTGGATTAAGAAAATGTGGCACATATACACCATGGAATACTATGCGGCCATAAAAAAGGATGAGTTTGTGTCCTTTGTAGGGACATGGATGCAGCTGGAAACCATCATTCTTAGCAAACTATCGCAAGAACAGAAAACCAAACACTGCACGTTCTCACTCACAGATGGGAATTGAACAATGAGATCACTTGGACTCGGGAAGGGGAACATCACACACCGGGGCGTATTATGGGGAGGGGGGAGGGGGAAGGGATGGCATTGGGAGTTATACCTGATGTAAATGACGAGTTGATGGGTGCTGACGAGTTGATGGGTGCAGCACACCAACATGGCACAGGTATACATATGTAACAAACCTGCACGTTGTGCACATGTACCCTAGAACTTAAAGTATAATAAAAAAATAAAAAAGAAAAAAAGAAAAAAAGAAAATGATAATATTTAAAAAAAAGAAAAGAAAAGAAAACACTGACCAATTGATGGGGTTTGGCTCTGTGTCCCCACCCAAATCTCATCTGTAATCCCCAGGTGTCAAGGGAGGGAAGCAACTGGATTATGGGGGAGGTTTTCCCCCATGCTGTTCTCATGATAGTGAGTCTCATGAGATCCGATGGTTTTATAAGTAGAATTTTCCTCTGCCCTCCCTCACTCCCTCCTGCTGCCTTGTGAAGAAGGTGCCTTGCTTCCCCTTCACGTTCTGCCATGATTGTAAGTTTCCTGAGGCCGTCCGGCCCTGTGGAACTGTAAGTCAATTAAGCTTCTTTCCTTTATAAATTACCAAGTCTCAAGTATTTCTTTATAGCAGTGTGAAAACAGACTAATAAACCGATATAGCTTCTGCCTTCCTGCACCAATCTGGACTAGCAGTTGCTCTGCAGAGCTGTTGTTCTGGGATATCTCTTTGCTTATCTCTTGGGTTGGGTCCCCCATTTATTGAATTCTGTGACTTCCTTCTTCTCAGTTTATTTCCTCGTTTTGATGAAGCCCATCTTCAAATAGCTTCCTGAGAATGAGTGCAATGGTAGGAATATTTTTTGAGATGCCAAATATCTAAACGTGTTCACTTTATTATCACATTTAATTCATAATTTGGCTAGGTGTGGATTTCTAGGTTGAAAGTAATTTTCTCTCAGAATTTTGAAGGCATTCCTATGTTGTCTTTCAACTTGCTTGTTGTTTTTGAGGAATGCATTATGATTTCCTAATCTTTGCATGTGATTTCTTGATATGGTTTGGCTCTGTGTTCCCACCCAAATCTCATCTCAAATTGTAATCCCCATGTGTCAAGGGAGGGTCCAGGTGAAGGTAATTGGATCATGGGGGTAGTTTCCCCCTTGCTGGTCTTGTGAAAATGAGTGAGTTCTTAGGAGATCTGGTGGTTTTGTAAGTGTTTGGTCGTTTCTCCTGTGTTCCTTCTCTTTCCTGCTGCCTTGTGAAGAAGGTGCATGTTTCCCCTTCTCCTTCTGCCATGATTGTAAGTTTCCTGAGGCTCCTCAGCCATGTGGAACTGTGAGTCAATTCAACCTCTTTCCTTTATAAATTACCCAGTCTTGGGTAATTCTTTATAGCAGTGCGAAAACCAACTAATATACTTATTTTTCCTTTGGGAGTTTTTAGAATCTTCTTTATGTCCTGAGTATTCTGATATTTCCTCATGATATGGCTGGCTCAGAATCTATTTTCAACCACTGGACATTCAGTGGATCTGAAAACTGATGTCTTTTAGTGATGAAAACATTTATTGTGCTATTTATTTGATAATATTCCCTCGCTCACTTAATCTCTTCTTTTTGAAGCGCCTATCATGTGGATGTTGGTCATCCTTAATTACTTTTCTAAATTTATATGTTCTCTTACATTTTCTGTTTATTTTGGTTCCGCATCTTGGGAGATTTTCTTAAGTTTATCTTCCAATTTTGTTTTGTTTTGTTTTGAGATGGAGTCTCACCCTGTCACCAGGCTGAAGTACAGTGGTGAGATCTCAGCTTACTGCAACTTCCACCTCCTGGGTTCAAGTGATTTTCCTGCCTCACCCTCCCCAGTAACTGGGACTACAGGCGCGCTCCACTACACCCAGCTAATTTTTGTATTTTTAGTAGAGACGAGGTTTCACCATGTTGGCCAGGATGGTCTCGATCTCTTGACCTCGTGATCTGCCCACCTCGGCCTCCCAGAGCGCTGGGATTACAGGTGTGAGTCACCTTGTCCAGCTCCAGTTGTTTTATGGATTAAAAAAATTTAGCTAACATGTCTTAAAATGCTAAAAGTTATTCGATTCTGTTAGTGTTCCTTAAAAAAAAAAAAAAAAGGGCATATTGGCCAGGTGCAGCGGCTTACGTCTGTAATCCCAGCACTTTGGGAGGCCAAGGTGGGTGGATTGCTTGAGGTCAGGAGTTCAAGACCAGCCCGGCCAATATGGCGAAATGCCATCTCTACTAAAAATACAAAAATTAGGCGGGTGTGGTGGCACATGCCTCCAATCCCAGCTACTGGGGAAGCTGAGGCAGGAGAATTGCTTGTACCCAGGAGGCAGAGGTTGCAGTGAGCTGAGATCGTGCCACTGCACTCCAGCCTGGGCGACAGAGCTAGACTCTGTCAAGAAAAAAAAAAAAAAAGCATATTGTTTTTGTTTGATGGTCATATTATTTTTTCTTTTCTCTCTCTCGATAGTATAGATTTCAGGGGAAGGTTTCCTGTGTTGTTTCTGCTTCCTGTCAGTTTTCTTTTTCCTGGTTATATTTTTGGTCTTTCATGTTCAACCTTTCCTTACATGTCTGGTGGCTCTCTTTTCCTTTCTCATTTAAGAGTGTGGTACCACAAAGTTTCTCAGAAGTTCTGTGTGGGTGTGCCGAGTTTCTGAAAGGTAGTTAATGTATGGTGATGGGATAGGGACTCAGCCATTTTGCTGGAGGATGTAAAATGTCCTATCTATAGCTCTTTTCTCTAGGATCATTCAATGTCTTCAGAGACAAATTTTCAGTGTTCTGCCCAGGAAGGAAATATGCCTGGCTGCCACTGTGCTTGGAGCTTGTGCCAGAAGGGCTAGGGTGTTATAGTAGGCTTGTTTTCAGTTCTCTGTTTTTGGCACAGCTCTTGCCTTTTGCTGTTCCTAGGTCCTGAGCCTGGAGGCTTTCAGGGTAGATTCATCCACAGGCTAAAGCTTTAGACTCCTGTGCCTGTGGAGAAGGCATCATCAGCTGACCAGAATGGAGGAAGAGACATGGAAATCTTAGAGCGTTTTAAAAATAAATGCTCTGGTCAGGCCTGCTGGCTCATGCCTGTAATCCCAGAACTTTGGGAGGCCAAGGCAGGTGACTTAACTTGGGGCCAGGAGCTTGAGACCAGCCTGGCCAACATGGTGAAACCCCATCTCTACCCAAAATACAAAAATTAGCCTGGCATGGTGGCGTGTGCCTACTCCGGAGGGTGAAGCAGGAGAATCGCTTGAACCTAGGAGGCGGAGATTGCAGTGAGCCGGGATTGCACCACTGCACTCCAGCCTGGACAACAGAGTGAGACCCTATCTCAAAAAATAAAAAAATAAAAATAAAAATAAACGTTCAATCCTTGCCCCTATTTTCAGCCCCATGTTGCATCCCACATTCTCAGAGCACCTGGTGCTTTGCATTCCTGAACTCTTCTTGGGTTCTGTGTTATGAATTTGATTCTTTCTTTTTGACATCCCCTCTGTAGTTATTGGGTATGCACCTTTCTTAGTTCTGCTGACGTCTCTATTCATTTTTCATGTTTTCCATTTTTAAGAGCATGGAAGCATATTAGAGAGAAAAGACAGCTTATAATTTCACTGACTAGATAATTCCCAATTGCATGCACTGGCCAGATGATTAAAAATAAATAAAGAAATAAAAAGTTGAAATGAAAAGTGAGAAGTATTCCTTTCCCTAGTCCCTCTCTCAAAAGGAAATCTTCGTGAACATTTCCTTGTTCAACATTTCCTTGTTCACAATTTCCTTGTTTAATTTCTTTTTTGTGTTTTTGAGACAGGATGTTTGCTCTGTCGTCTAGGCTGGAGCACAGTGGTGCTATCAAGGCTCACCATGGCCTCGACCTCCTGGGCTTAAGTAATCCTCTCACTTCAGCCTCCTGAGTAGCTGGGACAACAGGTGCATACCACCATGCCCAGCTAATTTTTGTATTTTTAGTAGAGACGGGTTTTCGCCATGTTGCCCTGGCTGATCTCAAACTCCTGGGCACAAGGGATCTGCCTGCCTGGTCTTACCAAAGTGCTCTGAATACAGGCGTGAGCCACTGTACCTGACCCTTGTTTAATTTCTTCTAGAAATTAAAAAAAAAAAAAACAACACCCTGTATCTATGTGTGTGTGTGCAGGTGCATGTACACAAAAAGGATAAAGCTATACAGCTATATAGATAAAATTGTTTTAAAATCAGAGTCTCACTTTGTCACCCAGGCTGAAGTGCAGTGGCACAGTTTCAGCTCACTACAGCCTCCACCTCCCAGGTTAAAGTGATCCTCCCGCCTTAGCCCCCCAAGTAGCTGACATTACAGGTGCACCACCATGCCCAGCTAATTTTTGTGTTTTTGTAGAGATGGGGCTTCCCTATGTTGCCCAGGTTGGTCTTGAACTCCTGAGCTCAAGTGATCTGCCCACTTTGGCCTCCCAAAATGCTAGGATTACAGGCGTGAGCCACAGCACCTGGCCTTAGGTAAGATTTTTAATAGTATTCCTAGAGCTATTTCACTATTGGCACATGCAGATTCATCTTGTTCTCTTATTGGCTGCATCATACCATATTGTAATGGACATGCTGGTTTTGAAACAATATCTTGAGAGCACTGGGAAAACTGCAATTTAAAAGATTCCCTTTAGCAAATTCTTCTTGTAGAACAAACAATTATTTAGGGATAATGAATACTTAATTAGTTTTTCAGGTTTGGACACTTGTATTTTAATACATCAAGCTTTCTTAAAGTGATCCCACCTGTAAATGACAGATGACTACATGTATAAGCACATGGGTGTTAGGTGAGATTCTCAGTGAGGACGTGAGAAGAACTTGGGAATCTTAGTTTCAAGAAACAGAAGCTGTACCTGAAGGGATATTCCAGCTAAAGGAAAATAAAAATTAATTTTAGGGATACTCTTTTTTTGCCCTAACAGCGGTTAGGTTTCAGGGAAAACCGGGACCAGGGACCCAGACACTACTGGTATTCTCTGATGTTGCTATAAGCATTCATGCAGGTTTTTGTGTGGACATACAGTTTTCAACATATTTGGGTAAAACACCTAGGAGCAGAACTGCAGGATCATATGGTAAAAAGTATGTTTAGTTTTGTAAACAACCACCAACTGTCTTCCAAAGCTAGTGCATTATTTCACTTTTAGCTCTGCTCCTGCCTGCATTTTGCTCCACTGGACTCTGCTCTTTCCCCCCCAGCAGGTAAGTTTCCTCCACTATTCTGACCCTTGGAGTAGACAACTTGGTTATGGACAGCTCCAGACCTGTACATCCTAGTTAGGCGCTCAAAACAGAGACTTGTGGCTGTTTCTCCGTTCTAGTTTTAAAATTTCTGGAGGAGAGGGAAGTCTGATTTTCCCTGGTGGGTCACGTTGTCACATCAGAACAAATGAAATGTATCTGGATGTATCCAGGGAGCGGTGTCATAGCTACTAACATGACAGAAGCTTTGATAGGTCTTTGGGTGGCAGGAATGGGTTGGGAGAGAGTGTTGCAATAAGAAGGGGAGTGTTAAGCACACTGTCACTCAGGAGTCTGTGGTTACAGAATCTTCTAATTCTTTGGTGGAAGCTTCCTGGGAGAAGTTTCAGTGGTGCTATCATTCAAAGAAAATTCAAGGCTAGGCACGGTGGCTCTCACCTGTAATCCCAGCACTTTGGGAGGCCAAGGTGGGTGGATTACCTGAGGTCAGGAGTTCAAGACCAGCCTGGCTCACTTCATGGCGAAACCCCGTCTCTACTAAAAATACAAAAATTAGCTGAGCATGGTGGCACACACCTGTAATCCCAGCTACTGGGGAGGCTGAGACAGGAGAATTGCTTGAGCTTGGGAGACAGAGGTTGCAGTCAGCCGAGATAGTGCCATTGCACTCCTGCCTGGCCAACTGAGACTGTCTCCAAAAAAAAAAAAAAAAAAAGAAAGAAAGAAAGAAAGAAAGAAAGAAAGAAAATTCAAGCCCTTTGTGAAGGTTTTCTAATGACCATGACAAGAGTTCCTTGGGTCACAGAGAAGAGAAGAGACCCTACCCAAATGAAGATGCCTTTACAAGTTTGGAGCACTCACCCCTCTCTCTAGGCTTCCAAAGCTATGTAATCCTTTCAAGCAAAATTGGAAAGCAGTTGGCTTGCAGGCGGTGGTGGCTTAGAGCTTCCTTTTAACCATTTATGGAGTAGGTCTTCATTTCTTGATGTAAATTCAAGCATCCCCCTGGTATCACATTCCATCTTCCTGAAGAACTTCTTTAACATTTCTTGTAATGCAGGTCTGATGAATTCTGTCACCTCGAGTTTGTCTGAAAAAGTATTTCACTTTCATTTGTGAAATATTTTCATTGGGTATAGTATTCTGAACTGATGCGTTTTTTCTTTTTAGCACTTGAAGTATGACCTTTTATTCTCTTCTAGCTTGCATAATTTCTGGTGAGAAGTGTGCTTTGTTCTTCTCAATGTAATATGTCTTTTCTCTGTCTGTTTTCAAGATATTCTCTTTGAGTTTTGGAAGTTTGAGTCTGATGTGTCTAGACATGTGTGGTGGTTTTAAAATATGTATGCATATTTTTAATGTATACTGCTATCTCTATATCCTTTAAAAGGTGAAGCTTAAAGGCTGGGTGTGGTGGCTCAACGCCTGTAATCCCAGCACTTTGGGAGGCTGAGGTGGGTGGAACACCTGAGATCAGGAGTTCGAAACCAGCCTGACTAACATGGAGAAACCCCATCTCTACTAAAAATACAAAATTAGCTGGGCATGGTGGTGCATGCCTGTAATCCCAGCTACTTGGGAGGCTGAGGCAGGAGAATCGCTTGAACCCAGGAGATGGAGGTTGCAGTGAGCCAAGACCACACCACTACACTCCAGCCTGGGCACAAGAGCAAAACTGCATCTAGAAAAAAACAAAAAAAAGTGAAGCTTAATTCTCCTTCCTTTGCATTTTTGGGACTTCTATTGTAATGAATACAGTATGGTGGGAACGGTGGTGGTCTGCTTCTGACGCTTAGGGCATGTAAGACATTGTGGCTTCTGCCTGCCTCTTCCTTAGATTGCTCTGGGGGTACAACTTGTCATGTTGTAAGGACTTTAAGCTTATATGTTTTAGTCATCAGGAGATTATACTTATTTTATGTAATTAATTGTCTAAGAAATGCTAAATGGATGAAGCGATACTGCAATGGGAAGAAACAAAGATAAAAACCCAAATCATGAGATTATTCCATGGAGTCTTACTGATTTGTTCTTCCCGCAAGCACTTGGTAAGCATCTATTGTGTGTCTGAGTATGTCCAGGTTTGCTACAGAAATCAGGTAGAGGAAGGAAGACCCTAAAACAGTTTTCAACTTTAACCTGTTAAAATATGAGCCATAACTTTTTGGATACAGCTCTATTTTCCCCCCTCCCACATTTTAAAAAGAAGCTCTGTCTATTAGAATGTGGTTCATTTAACTTTTAAAAATCGACAATTTTTTAGAGCAGTTTTAGATTCACAGCAAAATGGAGTGGAAAGTATACAGTGTTCCCATACTGCCCTCTCCTCCCCTAGTACCACCCACCCCCCAACAAAGCCTCCATTATCGACACTAGCATCAGATTGGAATATTTGGTACAACCAATGCACCAGTATTGACACATACATCATAATTGACCAAAGTCCATAATTTATGTTAAAGTTCACTGTATTTACATTCTGTAGGTTTTGACAAATGTATAACATATGCCCACACTTATAATATCATACAGAATAATTTCACTGCCCTAAAATCCTCTCTGCTCCACCTATTGATCTCTCTCCACTTAGGTCCCTAGAAATCACTTCTGTTTTTACTGTCTCTATAGTTCTGTCTTTTCCAGAATGTCATATAATTGGAATCATATAGTACATAGGCTTTTCAGAATGACTTCTTTCACTTAGTGATAAGAATGTAAAGTTTCTCTGTGTCTTTTTATGGCTTAATAGCTCATTTCTTTTTAGCATTAAATAATATTCCACTGTCTGGATGTACCAGAGTTTCTTAATCCACTTACCTATTGAAGGACATTTTAATTTCTTTCAAATTTTGACAATTATGAATAAAGCTGCTACAAACATTCATGTGTAGGTTTTTGGGTGCACAGAAGTTGTCAACATAGTTGGGTAAATACAAAGGAGCTCAGTTGTAGGATCATATGGTAAAACTATGTTTGGTTTTGTAAACAACTGCTGTCTTCCAAAGTGACTGTATCCTTTTGCATTCCCTCCAGCAATGAATGAGAGTTCCTGTTGCTCTACCTCCTTGTTAGTATTTGGTATTGTCAGAGTTTTGAATTTTAGCAATTCTAAAGTGTAGTGGTATCTCATTGTTTTAATTTGCAATTCCCTAATGACATAGGATGTGGAGGATCTTTCCATATGCTTATTTGTCATCTGTATATCTTCTTTTTTTTTTTTTTTTTTGAGACAGAGTCTCGCTCTGTCGCCCAGGCTGGAGTGCAGAGGCGCTATCTCTGCTTACTGCAAGCTCCCCCTCCTGGGTTCACACCATTCTCCTGCCTCAGCCTCCCCAGTAGCTGGGACTACAGGTGCCCACCGCCACGCCTGGCTAATTTTTTGTATTTTTTTTTTAGTGGAGATGGGGTTTCACCGTGTTAGCCAGGATGGTATCCATCTCCTGACCTCGTGATCCGCCTGTCTCGGCCTCCCAAAGTGCTGGGATTACAGGCTTGAGCCACCGCACCCGGCATCTGTATATCTTCTTTGGTGAGGTGTCTGTTCAGATCGTTTGCCCGTTGTTTAATTTGGTTGTTTTCTTATTGTTCAGTTGTAAGCATATATTTTGAATATTCCTGTATCACATATGTATTTTGTAAATATTTTCTCCCAGTCTGTGGCTTCTTTTCTCATTCTCTTGACATTTAACTTTGATATATTAATTTTATTTTTATTTTTAAAACTGAGGTATAATTTTTGAGATATAAAACACTGAGATAAAATTCACATAATAACATTCACTCTTTAGGCCAGGCACAGTGGCTCATGTCTGTAATCCTAGCACTTTTGGAGGCCGAGGTGGGTGGATCACTTGAAGTCAGGAGTTTGAGACCAGCCTGGCCAACATGGAGAAACCCTGTCTCTACTAAAAATACAAAAATTAGCCAGCTGTAGTGGTGGGCACCTGTATTCCCAGCTACTCGGGAAGCTGAGGCAGGTGAATTGCTTGAGCCCAGGAGACAGAGGTTACAGTGACCCAAGATCGCACCACTGCACTCCAGCCTAGGCAACAGAATGAGACTCTGTCTCAAAAAAAAAAAAAAAAAAAAAGGTCAGGCTCGGTGGCTCATGCCTGTAATTCCAGCACTATGGGAGGCCGAGGCGGGCAGATCACAAGGTCAGGAGATCAAGACCATCCTGGCTAACATGGTGAAACCCAGTCTCTACTAAAAATACAAAAAATTAGCAGAGAGTAGTGGCGGGCACCTATAGTCCCAGCTACTCGGAAGGCTGAGGCAGGAGAATGGCGTGAACCTGGGAGGCGGAGCTTGCAGTGAGCCAAGATCGTGCCACTGCACTCCAGCCTGGGCGACAGAGCGAGACTCCGTCTCAAAAAGTAAAATAAAAAATTCACCCTTTAGAGTGTACAATACAGGGATTGCACAAAGTTCTGCAACCATCACCACTATGTAATTCTAGAACATTTCATCACTCCAAAAAGAAACCCCAAGCCCATTATCAGTCATTTCTATTCCCCTTTCCCACTACCTGGCAATCACTAACCTACTTTCGGTCTTTCTGAATTTGCCTGTCTGGACATTTTCATATAAATAGAATCATCTACTATGTGGGATTTTGTAACTGGATTCGTTCATTTTGCATATTTCAAGATTCATGTTGTAGTATAAATCAATACTTCATTCTTTTCATGGCTGAATAATATTCTATGTATATGTATTGATACACTATATTTTATCCATTCATCAGTTTGATGAACATTTGGATTGTTTCCACTTTTTCATTATTATGAAAAATGTTGCTATGTACATTGTGTACAAATTTTTGTGTGGCTGTGTGTTTTCATGTCTCTTAGGTATAAGGTAGGAGCAGAATTACTGGGTTAGATGGAAACTCTATGTTTAACTTTTTGAGTGACTGTTAGGCTCTTTTCCAAAATGGCTGCCTCATTTTACATTCCTACCAGTTCAATTTCTCCAAATCCTCACCAACAATTGTTATTGCCTATCTTTTTGATTATAGTCATTTTGGCAGGTATGTATAGTGATATCTCATTGTGGGTTTGATTTGCATTTCCCTGATAGCTAATGACACCGAACATCTTTCATGTGCTTTTTAACCTTTTATGTATCTTCTTTGGATAAATGTCTATTCAGATCCTTTGCCTGTTTTAAAATTGAGTTAATTTGCTTTTTATTGTTGTGTTTTAAGAGTTCTTTATATACTCTGGATACTAGACTCTTATCAAATCTATGAGTTTCAAAGATTTTCTCCCATTCTATAGGTTGTCTTTTTACTTTCTTTTTTTTTTTTTTTTTTGAGACGGAATTTCACTCTTGCCCAGGCTGGAGTGCAATGGTGCAATCTTGGCTCACTGCAATTTCCATCTCCCGGGTACAAGCGATTCTCCTGTCTCAGCCTCCCAAGTAGCTGGGATTACAGGCATGCACCACCACTCCCAGCTATTTTTTTTGTATTTAGTAGATACAAGGTTTCACCATGTTAGCCAGCCTGCTCTTGAACTCCTGACCTCAGGTGATCCACCCTCCTTGGCCTCCCAAAGTGCTGGGATTACAGGCGTGTGCCACCGTGCCCGGCATCTTTTCACTTTCTTGATAGTGTCCTTTAAGCACAAAAGTTTTCATTTTCCTTTTTTTTTTTTTTAAACGGAGTCTTGCTCTGTCACCCAGACTAAAGTGCAGTGGTGCCATCTCTGCTCACTGCAACCCCCGCCTCCTGGGTTCAAATGATTCTCCTGCCTCAGCCTCCTGAGTAGCTGGGATTATAGATGCCTGCCATCACACCCAGCTAATTTTTGTATTCTTAGTAGAGATGGGGTTTCACCATGTTGGCCAGGCTGGTCTCAAAACTCCTGGCCTAATGGTGATCCGCCCACCTCAGCCTCCCAAAGTGCTGGGATTACAGGTGTGAGCTGGCAGGCCCAGCCAAAACTTTTCAATTTGGATGAAGTTCCATTTATTTTTTCTTGTTATTTGTGTTTTAGTGTCATATCTAAGAAATCATTGCAATATCGAAGAAACCATTGCTTAATCCTAAAAAAAAAATTGTGGTAAGGCCGGGCGCGGTGGCTCAAGCCTGTAATCCCAGCACTTTGGGAGGCCGAGGCGGGTGGATCACGAGGTCAGGAGATCGAGACCATCCTGGCTAACATGGTGAAACCCCGTCTCTACTAAAAATACAAAAAACTAGCCGGGCGTGGTGGCGGGCGCCTGTAGTCCCAGCTACTCGGAGGCTGAGGCGGGAGAATGGCGTGAACCCGGGAGGTGGAGCTTGCAGTGAGCCGAGATCGCGCCACTGCACTCCAGCCTGGGCGACAGAGCGAGACTCCATCTCAAAAAAAAAAAAAAAAAAAAATTGTGGTAAAACATACAAAATATAAAACATCACAATTTTGACCATTTTAAAGTTTATAATTCAAAGGCATTTAGTACACTCACAATGTTATGCAACTATCACCACTATTGGGTTCCAGAACGTTTCATCACCCGAAAGAAAACCCTACACCAGTTAAGCAGTTACTCCATTCCTCCCTTTCTCCATCCTGGCAACCACTCATCTACTTTTTGTCTCTCTATATATGCATATTCTGGACATTTCATATAAATGAAATAATACAATATGTGGCCTTTTATGTCTGGCTTATTTCACTTAGTATAATGTTTTCAAGGTTCATCCATGTCGTAGCATGTATCAGTACTTCATCCTTTCTATGGCTGAATAATATTAATGATATGGATACACCACATTTAGTTTATCCGTTCATCAGTTGATGGATATTAGGGTTGTTTCTGTCTTTTGGTTATTGTGAATAGAAAAAGAAAAAACATGCAGAACTTTTTGTTTGAACATCTGCGTGTCTCTTAGGTATAACCTAGGAGTAGAATTGCTGGGTCATATAGAAATTCCGTTTAAGCTTTTCAGTGACTGGTAGACTCTTTTCCAAAGTGGCGCATCATTTTACATTCCTACCAGCAATAAATGAGGGTTCACATTTTTCCATATCCTTGTCAATACTTATTTCGTTACTTTGTTTTTGTTTTACCTTATAGTCATGCTAGTGGGTGAGAGTAGTATCGCATCATTTTGATTTGTAGTTTTCTAATGACTAATGATATTGACAATATTAAGTATCTTTTCATGTACTCATTGGCCTTTTGTACATCTTTTTTTTTGAAGAGATTACAACTATATCTTCTAAGAGTTTTATCATAGTTTTAACTCTTATGCTTAGGTCTTTGATCCAGTGTAAGTTAATTTTTGTGTATGGTGTGGGGTAGGGGGTCCAGTTTTTTTTTTTTTTTGTATGTGGATAGTCAGTTGTCCCAACATCATTTGCTATTCTTTTCATATTATGTTTCATAATTTTTCATTGAATGTTGGACATCATGTGTAGAACAGTAGAGACTGTAATAAACAGTATGAAGGCCTAGAAATGAGCATGCCTCCTTTTCATAGGCTGTTTCTGTGGGTAATTGAGGTAATTTAGTCTAGATTTGATCTGGTTTTAGGTTTTATTGTTACTATGGTTACCTTCAGCGTACCATCAGCTTTAAATTCCTCTAGCATTACCTTATGGTTAGGGTGGAGGCTGGGTTGGTAAAACTTTATCAGTTTTTTTTTATGTTTCAAAATTGATTAATTTTCCTCTTGACTCTTTCTATTCTTTTTGTCCTCATGGGTAATTACATTTTTTCCCACATTTAAAAATTGTGAAAAAATATACATAATATAAAATTTGCCATCTTAACCATTTATAAGTGTATAGTACAGCAGTATTAAATACACTTCATATGTTGTGTAAGCATCACCACCATCCATCTTCATAATTCTTTTCATCTTGCAAAATGGAAATTCTATACCCATGAAACAGTAGCTCCCTATTCCTTCCTCCCCACAGACTCTGGAAACCACAATTCTACCTTCTGTCTCTGTGATCTTAACAATTCTATGTATCTTGTATAAGTAGAATCATACAATATTTGTCTTTTTTGTTAATTTGTATGTATGTGTGTGAGGCAGAGTTTCACTCTGTTGCATGAGCTGGAGTGCAGTGGTATGATCATGGCTTGCTGCAACTTCAGCCCCCCAGGCTTAAGTGATCCTTCTACCTCAGCCTCCCCAGTAGCTGGCATCACAGGCCAGTGCTACCATACCCAGCTAATTTTTTTCATGTTTTTGTAGAGAAGAGGTCTTGCTATATTGCCCAGGCTGGTCTTGAACTTCTGAGCCCCAGCAATGCTTTCACCTCAGCCTCCCAAAGTGCTGGGATTACAGATGTGAGCCACTATGCCTGGCCAACATTTGTCTTTTTGTGACTGGCTTATTTCACTTTGCATAATGTCCTTAAGGTTCACCCATATTGTAGCATATGTTAGAATTTCCTTCTTTTTATGACTGAATAATATTCTGTTGTATGTATATACTACATTTTGCTTATCTGTTCATCTGTTGATACTTGTGTTGCTTCCATGTTTTAGCTATTGTGAATAACACTGCTCTGAATATGGGTATACAAATATCTCTTTGGGACTCTGCTTTCAATTCTTTTATTTATTTATTTATTTTTTTGAGACGGAGTCTCGCTCTGTAGCCCAGGCTGGAGTGCAGTGGTCGGATCTCAGCTCACTACAAGCTCCGCCTCCCGGGTTCACGCCATTCTCCGGCCTCAGCCTCCCGAGTAGCTGGGACTACAGGCGCCCGCCACCTCCCCGGATATATTTTTTATTTTTTTACAGAGATAGGGTCTCACTGTGTTGCCTAGGCTGGTCTTGAACTCCTGGGTTCAAGCAGTCCTCCCACCCTGGTCTCCCAGAGAGTTGGGATTACAGGCTCGAGCCACCACTCCTGACCCCCCTACCCATTTTTTAAAGGAAGAATTCCTAGTACTATTACTGTTAAATCACAATAAATACATATTTTTAAGGCTTTTGAAGTATACTTTCAAATTGGTCCCAGGAAGTTTTCATGGATTTATATCCCTATCAGCAATGAGAATGCTATTTTTCTAAGATTTTGTCAAAACTATTACAGTGAACGACAAATAGCAAATTTTGTCTTTCCGCCTCCCGGGTTCACGCCATTCTCCGGCCTCAGCCTCCCGAGTAGC